>NW_008751872.1:833298-841693 GCF_000715545.1 Opisthorchis viverrini | reverse complement strand
GCGGTTCACGATGATATAAGTGTATCGATTTTATGTAGGTACCTGTAGCACAATTATTGTAAATTTGCGCGGTCATTGTTTTCCACTTTGAGGTGTATTAAATATCCAGACCTTGAGGTTGCACGGGAATCAGGTATCGGTCTAACCGTCCATACCGGTTGTTGAATATGCTTTCGCCGGATGGACTCGGACCTCGTCTCGTGATCTGGGCTGCTGGGCGTGGTCTAGGATTCTTCACCGTACAATTACCCTTTGGTTCTTACAGTTTTCTCGCCTCCATAAATGATCGCCCGAGGCCCGTTCCCTGTTCATCGAGATTTGGCTCTTGTCCCGATCGGTTGCATTCGATGTGCTGCGACCGTAAATCCTAGGACTGGTATTCTCTACTTAAAACGGATGATCATTATTAGGAAAGGCTGCACCAGAGCTTATAACGTAAATCGATTGCCTACTAACTCCACAATATACTTTCAGGAGTTGACTGGTCACACTACCCGTCATCGAACTTATCGCACAACCGGCTCGACCCACCATGTGTACTGGTACAAAAAATAGCTCACCGGCGTCACTTGCATATCAAGGTCAATCCAAATGGATGTACTGGATGCCACTGCTTATTATGGATTTGTCGAACTTCGTGTGGGCACAAATAACAAGCAAATTGTTGTGTTCACTTTTAGGAGTGTCTGGTGTGCTGCGGGTGGCTTTGGCGTGTCAATGCACTACGTTCATAACTTCTTTTGATCCAACTGATGGAGCGTGTTACTTTTTGGAACTTTTGCCGCCTTGATCCTGTATATCTGAACTGAATTGTCTATCCGTGTTTCCGCGTTTATCCCACCGAGTGTAGGGGGTGGAAGTTTCTATCCTAAAAACACGATTATTGAGGAGGTTTTACATATGAGCATTCGACGCGGGAACATCTTGAATGTGACGCTCTTTTTATCTCGGTTTGCGCCTGTGAAGTGATCAACCTTGAGATTTCCTTTCGCCCTAATTTGACTGATTTTCGTACAATTTGTTATGTAGTGTATTGTTTAAGTGACACATGTAAGCCAGGTTCCATCTTCGTTGGGGTCGGCACATCTTATCTGTCTTGCCAGTTGTGTTTCCGGAGTAGTACACGTTCAGGTGATGCACTTGATTCCGGAACGTCATCGGCCGCGTGGTTTGGTCATGGTCAATGGTACCAACAAACGACGTATCTCGTGGAAGAGATAACAAATCAACGATCGTGACCAAACCTTTTAGCCTTCAATTAACTGACAAGCTGCTCGTTCGAATCCTAATTGTGACTAGGATTGTAAGTGATTCCCTGTGGGTCACTTTTTGTCGAGTTCATAAGTGCACCAAGGATACATGATATTATAGTATTAGATCATAGGCTGCATTCTCATTGCCAATGGGGCGAAATTCAGCAAGCTAAACAATGCAGAACAGCCTGATTCAATACTATCATTAGTCCCCTACTCTATGCATCGTCGGACCATCCCGGCTCCCTGCAACCAAGTGGGTCAGGCAATTGAGCCATTCGCTCCTGAAAGGGTCCCCTTAGAAAACCCTAACAGCAGCTGTCTCGCGGTCCAGATTCTTGAGTCAGAGGCCAGTTGCAGGGTCCGCGGACAAAACCCTGCATCCTCCTTCGTGGGTCAGATATTTGAGTCACAGGCTCAATGTTGGGTACCCCAACCAAACCCTCTTTTTCGGCCTGGGTAACCGGGAAGTATCATTTGCCCTCGCAGCTCTTCAATCACCGGCCTTCTCCCACAATCCCTCCCCAATCTTCGTACAATGTAGTTCAGTCAACTCATCCACCACTCCCGTATCCACCATTCCGTTAGTAAACCTTCACTGAGAAAAATAAAACAAAATAATCACTTTCTAACCTCCAAATATCTGATCCACGTTGCAGGCTTTAATGTCCGCACTCTCTGTTAAATTGAACAACAGGCTTGAACAAGCTTTCCCTCTGTCGGTGTATGTTGTGTCTCCATACAAGACCGCAATTCGGTCGTGCTCCCTGAGCTGATTAGGGCGAGCTCAGATGTTCCACATTTCACTCTCCGAGTATCTGGTGATCCTGATGCAATGGGTCGTGTTATCTACAGTGTGGGGGTTGCACTCATCCCCAGGGCTGAAAGCGCTGTACCGGACTGGATCAACAGTCGTCCTTGCGCTTTGTGGTTGTCTGGCTAAATTAGGATCAATACAGGTGGATGCGGTAAACGGCGTTTATTTGTATCAGCATATGCCACGACAGGCTGCAGTTCTGAGACTGAGAAGGACAGGTTTTATCAAGATCTGTCACAACTGCTTCAGTCGGCAGAAGGACGGATATAATAATCCTGGCGGGGCACAATTAGGTTGTAGATTCGGGGTTGATGCCCAGAGTACGGATAACTGGGAGCGATTACTAACCATCGTCTGTTCCTGGCCAGTACGGACTTCCACCGCAAGAGATAGCGAGATTGCTCAGTGACTAGAGCGCGAATTTACCGAGTGGAAGGTCCGTGGTTTGAACCCGACCTTTGCTTCTCAATTTCCCTGTATATGCTTGGGCAACCTGGCAGTATCCCAGCCCTCAAACCTTTTTCGGGATGCATGGCAGCTTGGCACCGCAAGGGTTTTATTGCTGAACGATTCGATTCCACTAGAAATGCACACATCGAGTTACTTGGAAGCCACCAGCTGCAAGACAGTCAGTGACTCAATTAGACCACGTGGCTATCAGTCGGTGATCAATAGCTTAACTCAAAGATTGTCGTTCCTTCTGCGGTACGCAAGTTGACTTTGGTCATGCCAGTCTAGTTATCGCTTCACTTTCCGTCAGCATCACTCGTGCCAAAGCAGAGCAGTTCCATTCGACAGGTTTTAGTAGCTCTATAATATCGAGTCGCTCTGGCTAGAAAGTTACTGAAAGCGCACATTCATGCCGATGGGGAGGTTTGCTCGGAGGTTGAATGTAAGCTAGCGAAAGACGCTATGTTCTCAGCTTTCAGAATTGCTTTTTCAAGCCTTCTGAGTAGACTAAATTAGCACTATATCGTCGATATCAGCGGATCTTATTGCTGCCAGAAAGGCCATACCAGCAACTGGCGACTATGATGGCGCATGCAGATTCCCCAAATATTGGATAATCAGCAGCTGGAAAAATGATAGAATGCTAGTGGATAGCGAAGGCCCAGTATATGAAGAAGGCTCTCGCTGCAGGCAGAAGCCACGCCCTATTTGGGATGAGTCGATCAATCGGTTAAAAGAATACAAGTGTCAGCGAAACCATATGTGAAAATGACGAAATGGCAACTCCCTCCATTAGTCCCAGGCTTGAGCGATAGGATGGACACTCCGAAGAACAGTTCAGCCGGTCTCCTTCAAAAGAACTGCCGAAAGAATCTGGTGGACCTGACTAGAACATGGACACCAGCTGGCATCAACAACGGAAATCCAGCGTGGGAAGTCAATCCTCTAACGCGACAAGGCACCTGGCCAGGTTAGTCTGCACCCCACGCTCTTCAAAGAAGGTGACGGTCCTGATGAATAGTCTGGCAACCATACTGTAGGAGGTTTGGAACGAAAACAAAACACCAGCCGAATGGAGCTCCTCGACCGTCATCACAGTTTCCAAAAAGGACACAGGGTTGTCATGCGAAAGCCATGGCATCAGCATGGTATCCGTCGCATCTAGAGTGCTCTCTGACAGGTTGATCGATTATCGCGAGAGACATTCGTGAGAATCACGCTGGGTTTCACCGTGACCGAGGATAAGTTCTTGAACAGCACTACTCATTCAAACGCCCCACGTCGGTCGTATTCTTGATCTGAAAACCTCTTTTGACTCTGTCGGTTGTCAGAAATCGTGGCGGTGTCGGGTGATCAAAGGTATCCCTTCCGAAATTATACACCTTATGTCCAGAGGTCACGCGTTCCTGATAATTGAACATCACATCAAGTGGATGGATGTATCACGTGTGGACTACAGACTAATAGAAGGTATGTCTTGATGGTTCAGAATGTCAGCTAGTCTGGATAGAGTATCTACAGTTTGACGCTTCCTGCCCACTCACGAATATTCTGAGGCGACCTTGTGGAACATTTTGGGGTCACTCTATAAATATGGATGTAATTATTTTCCTTTCTCGCCACAAAGGACTGTACGAATCTACGGCGCCTTCTGATATACCATAGTGAGCGAGGCAGGAAGTCAAGGACCGACACAGGTGCACCACTGCTCAGCGAGACACGACACCTTGTGATGGTGCTGCATGCGGAATCCTGTTGACGGGTACGAGTATGTGGAAAGCTTTCGCCTGAATTCACCACGTCCGATAGTGTAGGATAAGACTACCCTCTCTCACCTTTCTCCCTCAACTTTATTATTGATGTGCTGCTGAAGCCTCTGGTGTCGAAAAAAAAGCGTTCAGCTGTAGCACCCTTCAGTAAATTTGCGCTCTAACCACTTGGGCCATCTCGCCCAGGTCAGATCCTTCAGAAGCGAAAACCATTTTAAACAACCTACGTAAATCTACCGCACGGTTGGCGTTCGCTTCACACCTGCGAAGGGCGGTGCCGCCTCAGGATTGGATGGAATCAACCCCAAACCTCATGCTTTCAGACGAGCCAATCGACCTGGTGGACAGATTTGTTTATCTGGACAGTTGTGTACGTTCCGGTTGACTGGCTGGAGATTAAATTACTTCTCGAATAGGGAAGGTGATGACAGCCTTTACCAACCACCGAAACCTGTAGAGCTGACGCGATGTCAGTCTGTCTGTGAGGGGTAACGTTTACACCAAGGTAATACGACCCACACTACTTTATAGGTTATGCCGACCACAACTTATCCGATTCGGTTGTTTGTGTGCTTTACTGTGCACATGACTGAGTTGCACTCGACTATGTAGTGTCCAAGGCAATTCAGACTATACTGTTATCGAGTTGTTTTTCCCCCACTTCTCATCTTAATGTGTCTTCTCATCCTTGCCGTATTTGGTTGTTATGTGTGACTTTCATTACTTGGGGTTCCTTAGGTCACGTGAGCCTACAGCGTAAACCATGTGACGATAGTTTTGCTGCATATAGAGACGCAGTCTCGTTGACCAATCATTTCAGGCTATGCGTATGAGACCGGAGCAACCACTTAAGTGGCATCTGCTAGGCTGCTTTTGGGATAGATTCGCAGAGCGTACTTAAGACTCCATAGTGGTATGCAGAAAAAGACAACGCCATCGGAACGAAGCCTTATTATTGTTGCGGTTCCCTCTATAACTTTGATGACATCGTTGTCAGCGTAGGTATCCCAATGTCTTATTTCTTCGTATTATTTTTGGTTTTTACTATAAGCCAGAAAAGTAACTTTGCTGTGACACGTATCTCACCTGTCCTTAAACGGACGGTAATCAGAGTAGAAACTGAAATCTCGGAGAAATCTTAAACTTGTGATCTCTATGCGGACGTTGGCTTGATAGTTTGAGATGGAGCAATTCAGAGCGCAGCATTCTTTTTCTAAAGACCAATGTAAGTAAACATATTCAACACACCCTATACTCAATGAGCAGTTGCGGAATTTGTTGGATTTGTATTCACATTACTTTCGTTCGAGCAACCTCCATCATATCCGCACCATAGAAGCAGCGCATGCATGTTTCGCTCTGTTTGGGTTTCATCGGTAGTGCAGAAGCTACTTGGCCCCGAACTATGGTCGTTTGATGTGTGTGGAGAGTTTATAGCCTCTCCCTGTTCCACCGACCAACACTGGTTGTACTTGAATTGGAAGGTTTGAACAGGCGATCGTAATTGCGATGTGTGTGGTTCTCGATTCATCGGACGATGACGACGACGCGGTTGCTATCCTTGATCCAGTAACCACCAGTCCCAAGTCCCTGATCAGACACAACCACGGCTGATAAATCTGTGAGACATTTTACACTGGTGCGGGCATTCGACACAACTCAGCACTACTCATTCGAGGACGCGTTTCTACTGTCAAATAGTGACTCAGCGTGTCTCAGTGAATTGGCAGCACGCTCGCTTCTCATATCAGGCGACCGAAATCCTTATTCTGTTGAATTGTCTTGAACAGAATGCGGACGGCAGCCTTAAAAACTATCGCATGGGTCCTATCTCACAGACTTAGTGGTGTTGAAGATCTCGACGTACAGACACTGACAGTCCAGGCTTGTCATTCCAGGTAAATAATCCTCCCCGTTCTATTGACTTCTCATCCTCGCGAAAAATCAGTCTGGCGATTCCCATGTAGAAATCCTCGTACGTTAGGGCGATTTACACTGGCTCCAATTCTTACATTATTGGGTTTTCCTTCGAGATAAAAGCACATACGATAAATCATTGGGTCGTCAATCAATTTACGCCATGTACGTTATTACTGTCGCAACCTCATTATTTAATTGGTCGGGTCGATGCAACAACGCGAGGGCTTACAACAGGTTACTGTCAGTAACGAGGAAATCTGTATCTGACCTCCTTTTACTGGGCTACGCCAACCTGACCCTGATCGACAACAATGTACACTGGAATCAAACCATTTTACTGGTAATCAGGATCCTCGTTTCTACGCTTGGCTGCAACCCCGCTTTTTTGAGTTCCATATTTCAGGCTAAACATGATGGTTTATCGTCTTAGGCAAACAGTTTCACTTTTTTCAACTCTGTAAACTAGGCATTGATAATAACTTCATGTCTCGCGAGCCTTTCATCATCTGTTGGTCTCATCCAGTTGAAGTTACGTTTGAGATGACGCAGCACATCATCTCTCTTCCTATTACGTCTTAGGACACCTTTCAGATCGAATAATCTGTGTTTGGTCCTGCTCGAGCTCTTCGACTGTGTAGCTTCTTTCTTGAAGATACAAAGTATCGAAGAATATCGGCTCTGGTGACTTCTTGCGGACGGGACACAGGAAGTTCACTTGGAAAGTTTGATCAGAGGTGACCTCTCTAGAAGGATACAATCGTATACTTTTTCTTCGAATGACCAATTCATAAAACTACAGAAAGCCGTTGCATGCGAGTTGGTCTATTTTGAGAGGGGAGGTGTTTCACTAGAGCTGGGTACACAACCCTGACCTCAGCCTCTGGGGTTTGCGTTTGATTTTAAAGTGAAATATCGCATCATGGTGCAGCACCATGCATATCGGCGTCATTACCTGTCAAGCGTGACAGTTCGTGGACTTAACGTAGCCTGTGTCAGCCTGAATGCGGGAGGTGGACTGCAACAAAGTGATCATGCTCAGGCTGGAACTCAAGCAAGAACCCCTGAAAAATCCAGTTGACATGTATAGAGTATCGGTTTCCTAAAATATTTTTACTAACCTATACGAATTACGAAAAGGGGCTATTTGTTAGATCGTAAGTGTTACCTAGGATAGTCATAGTATCAACATACTAAGTTTGGTGCATCATAGTTTTGGTATCAAACCTCGAAATACTGGAGTTATGGGGCTGAGATGCGTTATCAGCAAGCTTATCAGTTTTGTGTCCTGTCATGAAAACACTCGCACCATTGTTTGCTCGCGACAGTCCATGCAGTGCCTTCTCTGTTGAGGGACCGTCCTCCACACACCTAAGACTAATTGGGTCGTTTACGGTAGGTTGTAGTTGTTCGCGCGGAGTGCTATACTTAAGTAGCAATTGTCATTTTTTTGTACTGGTCCCGGTAAGCCAGGTACTTTTTTATTCGTAACCTTTGTCATTCAGCTACTCTGTATCGCACCTCAGGTGGAGAATTCATTAAGATCTGCCGCGAGACTGTCACACCTGGTTGTTTTTCACTTATATATTGTCTAAAGTAAACAGGACAGAGCGCGAACGCATGTGCCCTTACGCACACAACTTGACAATGAGTGTACGGGTGATCCATGATTTATTTGAAAGCCTCATTGTAAACACTTATATATAAAGTAAACAGGACAGAGCGCGAACGCATGTGCCCTTACGCACACAACTTGACAATGAGTGTACGGGTGATCCATGATTTGATTTAAAGCCTCATTGTAAAGGAAAGAATAAAAGTGGACGGGGGAGGGACTTAGTGCTAGCTTACTACAGTCATTCCGAGGTGCCTATACTTCCAGACACTCACTCAGGCGATCTGGATAGAAACTGACAACAAGAACGCCACTGACATCGGTTGGCAGCCATATCTTGTAGTGTCTCCAACCAGGCACAGTGAGGATCACGCGGTCCCCATCCTGGAAGGCGAGTAGCACCGACAGCACCCAAGCGTTTCGTGATCTCCTTCATACTCCTCTGCCAGGTCATGGGTTGGCCACCTCTGCCCACGCCACTCTGAGTTGGGCATGGAAAACAGCACTCTCTTCGGCAAACGATGGTTTGACATACGTAACACATGTCCCAACCAACGCAGCTTCTGGTGCTGGA
>NW_008751872.1:791280-832052 GCF_000715545.1 Opisthorchis viverrini | reverse complement strand
GGCATGGAAAACAGCACTCTCTTCGGCAAACGATGGTTTGACATACGTAACACATGTCCCAACCAACGCAGCTTCTGGTGCTGGAAGTACCCGTTACACAACCGAAAACACGCTTTCTAACTGCCTCGTTACGGATTCGCCGACACTAACCCACACGAGCTATGGTTCTGAGACAACAATTGTCGAACATCTGAAGACGTCTCAATTCCGCTGCTCGAATACGTCGAGTCTCACAGCCATACAACAAGACAGCCCGTATTGTAGCTTGATACATATGTCCTTTCAGATTCAGTGTTAAACCATTCTGACGCCACAGGTGTCTCAAATTAGCAAACGCGGTCCGAGCCTTGCAGATTTGTGCATTCACCTCCTCTATCACACTACAATCATAAGTAATACAACTTCCAAAATACGTAAAACGCTCCACAACTTCCAGTACCTCTCCCTGGATTGTAAGTGGCGTGTTCAGTGACTGCACGTCCACAAGCATGACCTTACACTTCGTGGGTGCAAAGTGCACACCAAAGGACGGGATGACTTTGGTCAGTTCATCCAAGAATACTTGCGCCTTTTCCTCCTCTTCGAACACGAGAACGATGTCGTCTGCATATTCCAGATCGACAAGGCTTTCTTCACAGGCTATTTGAACACCAGGGTTTTGGAGACCCTCCAGCGTTCGTCTCATTGTTTCATCGATCCCAAAGTTAAAAGGGAATGGAGAGAGTGGGCATCCCTGACGGACACCGCTTTGTGTACGGAAGCTGTTGGAGAGCACTCCGTACGCTCTCACACGTCCGGAAGTCTGAGAATACAAAGATCGTATGATGTTTACAAACTTCCGGGTCATTCCTTGGTGGGCAAGCGTCTCAAGCAGAACAGACCGGTCAACCGAGTCGAATGCGCCTCGGAAACCGTCACACCATGGTAAGGTCCAGTCTGTTTGTGACGATATGATTTTTACATACGTTGTCGGTTATCCCTGACACCGTTGTTTCGTTCTGTTTTGTCCGGATAATGAAATCATTTTGATGCTGCAAACTTGAACCCGACGTACGTTAACATGACCTGGCGTGACACTTCCTCGTGAGTAAAAATCATTCAGCCGATAATCAATCAAACTGTTAGATGGGGTAGATGAATCGATGTTCAATGAGCTTTGTCTATTCAACCGTACGCAGATGCGCATTTGACCCTGAAAACTTCCTGTCAAGGCAGAATAGTGCTAAACAATTTGAACACTTATGAAAGTGGTTTATTCTAATACCCTACTTCTGTTCTAACGAGATACTTTTTCATTCTCAGACCGTTGTCAAATATAAGGAAGACAAGTCAACCACGTGGTCTGCTCGTCGACTTAAGTCGCTTATGGATCAGATAGTAGCGGTGGATTCGGTATTCATTAGACTATTTCAGACGCCATGTTTGGACAGCCTCGATATTTGTATAGATCGATTTATGGTGTGGACCTCTGTGCTTCTCCAAGACAGTTTACCCGACAGAATTTGTTCTCTCGCATGGCTACTTTCCCATAAAGAAGGTTCCTTTTGGAGCCTGTGTGGATGTAGGCAATCCGGTTTGGAATTCCATCGAAATATTCGGTTGTAGCTGTTTTCTTTCCCCTAATGTGTTGGCTTGGATCTACTCAGCTGCGTAGACCACGATGAATCGTCACCGACTGCACAAAATTAGCCAGTTCCGCAGCTATTGGTTTCTAAGTGAACTATCACCTTTTGAAATACACGGGTGACCAGTACTGTCAACTTAATTATTCGACTAGTTATTATTTGCTTACTTTGGAAGAAGCTCCTGAGGTAGATGGCTTCTTCTCACCGGCCTCACCAATTTAGCAATTAACTCCGCCTACTGTTACTCAGGAAGTAGTAAATATTTATGGGCATTTCTAGAACAGCTGTCTCAGCCATTCCAAAGGCCAGGCCCTGTTTTTCTCGAGACGTTTTAGGTATCATCGGCTGCAAAGCGCGCCTTCTCAGTGGATTTTATGCTTCTGTGCAGTTCCGGCTAAATTACTTCCACCGACTGCGGCCCTCCGTATAGACGCGTGGTGTTTTTAGTGAATTTCTTTTACCGTGACTACTCTCAGTCCATCACTTCGTGATGGACTGGAACTTACAGTGGTGTGACGTTTTGTGTACATTGGCGAATCATTGGGCTATGATAGGGGGTGTCCGCACGGCACTCACAGAGTCTGGTCAGTGGCTTGAAGTCTGACGAACACAGTCTCCTAATCTTCCTGGTGGATTGTTCTGTAAAAATTGAGCTACACTTGCATTTCCAGCCAAACACTACTGCCTTGCGGTCAGATTTTCGAGCCAGGGGCTTTGGTTAAGAACCATTATCGTCTTCCTGTCTGGGCGTGAGCGTCATTGCAGCATCCAAGCTCACAACCATGAGTTGCACACATACAAATGTACTCATGCCATATCGGCTTTCGCGTGGTGTCACCAACTGAGTTGCCCTTCTTGCTGCAGGGCGGGTAGGCGAAAACAGCCTACCGCAACGCCTCCCTTCTCCTTATTTCATGTAATTTTCCCCTCTCCCCACCCTTATAATAAATTTCCTTGAAAGCCCACCAGTGTGGACTAATGTCTCCGTTCCTCCTGCATTGATTTCACAAGTAGAATCTGCGCGTCATCTGGTGCCGATATCTTCAGGCATCTGGAAATCAATCTTCAAGCCTCGACGCTCCGTCTATCTGGTTGCCTTCAATGTCCGCATTCTGTAGCACACAGGACAACATCTGCTTTCGCTCTTACACTGGATTCGCTTGGTATTAGTGTGTGCTGTGTATCAGAAACAAGAATTCGAGATGCAGTCATGGTTCTTGAACCAATCGCCCCATCACTCTCCGCTCGTTCCAGTCTGCGCGCCTCTGTCGGTATTGAGGCTTCTGCGGTGGGGCATGCAGGTGTTGGTATCGCCCTAAGTCACCGGGCGGATACTCGTTGATAGTCGCCTCTCTGTGGTTTGTCTGGCAACTTCTGTGCAGAAGTCGCAAGCGGAAAGTTGATCGAAGTCTATCTGTCCTAACCGCTTACGCCCTAACCGAATGTAGCTCTGAAACCATTAGAGACAAATTCTATTGAGCGCTGAATTCCCTGTTGCTCAGATATCGTGCTGGTTGCCGGGGTTCTGAATGCACAAGTGGGCAGACTCAGTTAGGAGGTCAACATGGATTAGACTCGGTACGTACAGATAATTATGAATGATCATCTGTGTACTGATCGCAGTACTAACTTCCGAAATGGCCGAAGTGGGCCACACGGCGTCTTCCAACGGCATGCTGAACATGAACTCAAATCGATTACATTGCCATCAGTTACCGGTGGCGTGGATCAACAACTGACTGCCGGTCGTTTTGAAACAAATTTGTGGATTTCGACCACGCTTCCCCCTTAGTTTTCCGAGGCCGCGTAAGATTAGGGGAATCGCTTAATCACTGAGAGACTGGCAGATCTGAACGCTGGACGAATTTACCAGAATCCTCTAACTGCTATAACTTCAGGTGTGAATTCAAACTGGGACGAGATCACCACTTCTTTACACAATGCTTAGAGTTTCGCTTGGCGCTCAAGCTCACTCAAGCACTAGGTATCAAACCGAACAGTGGAACTGTTCAGATCTCGGAGAAACATCTATTTCGATCCCAAAAATAATTTAGCTCAATGAATTATCAGATCTCAAGTGAAGGTGAGCATGCGTGGCGACCGTGAAGTCTTGTGGACAGGGAAAGCTGAGAAAATGGAGGAGGCTCAATTAGTCAGGAGGAAATTATTTTACCAATCCGTGTGATCGGTCTCCAGTGACCACCTGTGGGATACAAAATCAAATATCAGAATGGAATGGTCATCTTGAATAAAGAAACACGCCTCGGCCGTCGGGTCGAATACTCCGAACAACAAATGTCGTGACTGCTAAATGATACTCGTCTGGAGCATACAAGTGAAGTAGAACCCTGGACGGTGTTCGGGGACCCCGTACGACCTGGGTGTTTTATGACTGCCTTATCTCAAGCCACACGGAGCTTCTGATCCGGATGACCTACCACTTGCATTGTTCAAACATGCTGAAGTCCTGAGTTAGCGCTTGTCTGATCCGTTTGTCTTCGTTTGGGAAAAGGGGCCATTTCTTAAAACTGAAGGGAGTCGGTGATTGTGCGAATTTATAAAAAGAGGTTTTTAGTGAGAGTGGTAACCACAGGGGGATCAAGTTACTCCCGATCTAAACGAGATTTTTGGCTCCACTTTTGCTTTTTTGGCTTGTGGTGGTTAGTGGAACACTGACCCGAGAGCAGCAAGCGGGGTTCCGGCCTGGTATAATTGCGTTGACCAAACTTCTACACTCTGTCAGATGGCCTATAATTTTGTTATTCCTGGATTTCCAAGGCGCATTCGACTTGGTTGACCAGTCTCTTCTTGACACGCTTGCCCATCAAAGAATGCCCCAGAAGTTTGTGCTCATAATACGTTCTTTGCATTCTCAGACTTCCAGACGTGTGAGAGTATACGGAGAGCTCTCCGAATGCTTTCATACATAGAGGGATGTCCTACAGGCGTGCCCACCATCTCCATTCCTATTCAATTCCGTGATCGATAAGATGATGAGACGAACACTGGAAGGTCACCAAAACTTCGGTGCTCAAATAACCTGTGACTTAAACCTTGTCAATCTGGAACATGCAGACGTCATCGTTTCCGTTTTCAAAGAGGAGGTGAAGTCGCAAGTGTTTCTGGACGAACTAGCCAAAGTCTTTTGGTATGCAATTTGCACCCATAAATTGTAAGCTCTTGTTTGTGCACATGCAGCCACTGGACTCGCCACTTTCAGTCCATGCAGACTCCACTCATTTGACTTATTTTGAATGCTGTGATAGTTTTGATTGTAGTAAGACATGAGGTCAACGTACGAATCTACAAGCCTTGGGTTACGTTTGCTCGTCTGGGACATCTATGGTATCAAAGTGGTATATCCCCGTATTTCGAGTGACGTATGTATCAGTTCACATTTCGGGCTGTTTAGAATGAATTTCTTCCAAGAAACGCTCCAGGGAAAAGACAAATAATTGAACTTGACTGACTTACCCCTGGAACTCACCGAGACACCATATAAGTACGTGGATCCCGAGTCAGGGTATGATAGTTTGGTAAAATCCCAAGCCGAATTTGTGGTGGTTCAGACAGGAACTCAATTCAGATCATTCACAGAGAATTTTCAAGTATTTGCTCCGGGGCTTATAAGCGCACTTTAGAGTACAAGACGAAATCCAGATTAGAGAAACTGTTGGGCTAGAATTGATCTTCAGTAGCACGAATCACTGGAAATAGTGACCGCCAACACCAGTATCTGAGTAGCCCCATTTACGGTAAACCGCTTGCATCAAAACCATTTTCTGTGAGGGCCGAAAGTTAGCGAAAGTTCCGTATTTCCCAATTGTGTCCAGTTGTTTTGTGAAACTCCGTCATGGAGTGGAGTTCTTTTTTTGACGTTATTCGTTCCCTGTACAGTATGTGGGTTTTTTGAGGATGACATACCTTGGCAACTAAATCTATGGCTAATTTCTTAGACTAGGTTGTCTAAACACGGCAATCCAGTCAAGAAACGTTTCCCCGTCTTGCGAATAAAAATATTGAGGAAGCATCGTCCATCCTTCGCGTGATCTAAATTTGAGGGTCATCAGTGGAGAGCAATTTTCCTGACCGAGTTGCATGTTCGCGTATTCGACACTACATACTCCTAGTACTTGGTCAAAGTATTCATATTGATGAACGAGTGTTTTCTTAGAGACAGGTGGGTGCCTCCACAAGACTGGTGTACCCATCCAACGTTCCATTCCAACTGGGTGCGTTAGAGCTACACAACTTTGCAGTCGCTTCAACCCTGCCTAGATATTTCAGAGATAGATATTTTAGAGATTCGAGGTAGTACGTAGTCAGTATGTTCCTATCAGAAGAGAAATTGTTTCGATACTGTCTCGACGAACCAGTTCTATATCCAAAGAGACATTGGACGGTTCAGTCATGAACCTTCAACATTTCCACAGGACGGATCACGTAAACGAGATCTCTTGAATTATTCGTGACTGAGGGAGACCACTTGGATTGCTAGTGGATATGCACCAGCTGTCCTACGGCAGATCGCAGTATTCATATGGTTTTGATAACTCTTGAGCAGTCCACTACCGGTTTCACCCTTCTTGGGACACAACAGATGGAAGCACTCTCCTGGATCCCATCAACCTTAGCCTTTGTGCGTCAGTCTAGCATGTTGTGGAAGGTGCTACTAACATGCAGCCGAAGTTCTTGTTGAATAAGCGGGCAGATCCAAGCTGAGGTACACTTAGTCTGATGAGGAAGGCTGAATGATTCCAACTGACATACCTGAAGTTCTTTCTGTGGGCGGCTTTCAGTCGCTTGCTTCCCATTTTATTTTATCTGAATTGCTCCTACACACTGTGGTATCTGTTCTATCCGATCATTTGCATTGGACGTTGACCTGCAATCAATACTCTGAGAGTTTGCAACATTTGCACAACATTCCAGATTCATGTGCATTGTAGCTGTGTGGTGTCTAGAGTACGCAACTTTAGTGTTTCTTTGTTCATGGACGCACCTGTGTGCCCAGGCCATATTTGATCGATCAGTAATTTGATTCGTCTTGACGAATCGATCGCACCTCAAGTAAATGATGTTTACTAGTACCCGGTAGTCGACTCTGAGGCCACTAGTTTTATCTTTTAAGAGATATTCCTTTTTGAACAATTGGCTATGAATGGAACACTTTATCTGCGTGATTTTACGTTGGAACACAACTGTCAGCTTGCGTTAAAGGATATTTCAATCGTGCAGAACGTGCAACCATATAGGCTGGAGATGTGTGAGAGCTAATCTAATGAAGGTTTTTCGCTCCGGATTGCTTCTGATTCAGCTATCCCTCGTCAGTTAGAGGGATAGATTCAGTGAGTGAATTCGGCATGCCGTCATCCAAAGCTACCAGCAGCGGAAAAACCGGGACCGTTGTACGTATATGAGCATCGGATCCGCAAGTATTCTGATAGCGCCAATGTGCCGTCCGTTGTTCGTGACATATTTAATAGGACGCTGGAAGTCGGTGTGCCGGCTGACTCATAAAGGGGCGCCCATCACCTGTCTGGGTTTGCAAAATGCCCTGAAATTGCAAGTCACAAGGACCGAAATTAAGTAAAATTGGTCAACAGCGGATGGTGCTAGTCCGGCGACCTCAATCGTCGGTACCGACCAGCTGATTTCAGAATCCCCAGAAATATTTATTCGTTTGCCTCTTTGTTCTCACTCATTTCTGGAATTGACTCCTCTCTTGACTTTTTCTCGTTCCAGTTTCACATTAATGTAATTGTGGTGGGGTCGGAAAAGTCGAGGAAATTTAGTCGCCTCATGGAGATAGTCGTGTTTCGAAACAACCTATCAGAAACGATCAGTCAAACCGTATATCAAGTGACGAAATGCGTTGAATTTAACGGGAGACCTGACTGAATCCTAGCTTTTTTCTCCATGATATTCTTCAACTGAATGTGTATCTCGATAACTGCATACAATCTCATGACGAAAACTTGGGAATCGCGCCAACCTGGTGAGCCCCATGACTAGCGAAGCCGATCGTCGGTTGTCGAAAAAAATCTTAGTAGTGTGTTTTCTCCTTGGTGATCATCTTCACAGACAGTTATTTAGGTTCAGCTAGCTGCATCGATGAACAAAACTACAACCACCTGCGTGAGTTTTCGGCATCTGTATCTTGGTGTTCGTCCTGTTGCATATCACCCATCTAAGTTGTTCCACACTTCTACCGTGGATACAATCTACACTTCATAACCAAAGGCAGATCGTTAGAAACATCGCTCAAAAATAGTCCCGAAGATATGATTAGGTTGAGAATACGACGACTGTAGATACATTCACTACGCGTAATTCCTCGCTACACTGACTCACACCTGAGCATGTCTGTATTAGTTCAGAGTTATTCTAACTTGGGAAACGAGTTTTTTGAGTGTGTTGCTCTGAAATTTGGCGACCGCAATGTCCGTGCATAGCTGCTTTGTAGTGTAGACACGGAGATAGCATCATATGACACGGATCTGAATTCGACTCACAAGGGTGAATATCGAAAAATAGGGAATGGTCCCGTCTGCAGACACGGTTCTCACTCTAATCAACTTTCATTCATGTTGCTGGTCGAGCCCTTCAAATGTTTATTTTGAAAAATAAGTAGCGATCCAGGTCTTCAAGACAGAAGAGTTGTTTAAGCCTGGCGTTACGGTCATTCGTACATTTTCAAATCATGAGAGAGTGCAGACGCAAGATGTTCTCCCCACGATCAACAACATCTGATATGTCACAAGAGCAATGCATCAAACGAACACTTGATTAGTTCAAACCGAATACGTCCAGCTGACATAGAAGGCGTTTTTTTAGTATGACTCTGTTGTGATTTTGTATACTAGTCAAGACAATAGATTAGCTACGCCATAGGGAAATCGGTGGAACGATCTTCGGCTCGATCATACTACTTAGAAACTGTACACTTCACATTTTTCACTTAATTAGACAGCTTCAGTATAAATTGTCTTCCGAAAAATGATCCCATCCAGTCAAGCTATCGTTAATCTTATTGTGATTCGGTAAATGTTAACTACGCGACCACAGATAGCATTGTACCCCATGAATTACGTGGGGAAAGGTCGTTAGATAGCTCTCGTGTGAAAATAATAAAAATGACCTTCTGTTTTCTTCGATTCGACCACATACGTTGATTTTACCAGAATAATTTGAAAATACAGCCGGTTTTCGACTTTTCTATGAAGGAGTGAGCATATGTTTTGTGTTACTTGTCTAGGGGGTAAACTGCGAAAGCTTGAGACCCATTCTACGCAGTCGAGTGAAAGTAAGGAAAAAAGTGTAGATGTAAACGGACAAAATAGCACGTGAAGCGCGAGGATTTGGTTTCATTCTTTCGGGTCAGAAGAGACCCAAAACACCGCCAGCTTTGAATGCTGCTTGTAGGATACAACAGGTTGAATGTAACAGGCGTTGCAATAAACCGCAAAGTCTGTATCTGTGTGGAACTCAGATGCATTGTTTATTTAGCTGCCTTGTAGAACCAACTAACCCACCGTTCTAACAGTCAAACAAGCAAAAAAAGACTTCCAACTGTAGTCGGATCGTATTGCATTGTAGTACACAGTTGGAAATCGGTGCATCACCTACTGACCGGCAGGTTTTGAGGTGTTGATTGGACCAGATGTAATTTCTAGTAAAAGCATGGTTTTGTTGTTTATAGTCCTGCACGTTCTGCACTACAACTCACACCTTCTGAACCTCCTAAACTATGATGAACTGAGTGAAAATACTTTCCTGTCTAAATTTGGCACGTTCGACAAAATTGGTCGATCCAATTGGCCGCATAAGCCGTCACCTCTAACTGCCACAATCTGCTTCGTTTGGGACTTTGGATGGGATTATCACGCGTTCGTGTCAACAATCTAGTCCACTGGTTTCCTACCAGCAGTGGATTTCTATTCAGAGGAGACATAAATCTCCAGTTTCACCACAAATGATGAGTGACGTTTCGCATGTAACATGTCCTGTGTAGGGTGGACATAATATTTGCCTGAGAGTTACAACCGATTAAAAAACAAACTCACTTGGTCTAACCATCGATCGGCACTCGAATAAAAACCGAATGGGATGCTGTAAAACGACAAGAATACAAAATACTCCATACATGAGCGCACAGTCTGAGTCGGAATGACGATGAAAACTGCGGTATGCTTCACACCGCCTATCTCTGTTACACAGACGTACGAGGGTTTAAGACTCACCCGAAATAATGACACATCACTGATTCTGTGTTCATTATGCGACTGCTCAAAGCTTGCAACCCAACATAAGTAGCTTGACTGTTGATGGATGAGCAAAAACACATATGAACCGTATTTCGATCAAGCCAATTTCAGGGCAGTACATCTGACGCTTATTCCAACAGCCCCAGCTACTCGCTAACGGTGACCCAGACTGTTAATCGTGCCCAGGGGTAATTATGCATTCTTGTCACGCTGTATCCATGATCTTATTCTGTTTTATTTGAGTGAAAGCTGTTCACTAGGCATCCGGTTGCAACTCATAAGCAATGGCTTCACAATACGAAGCGCTTTTGGTTTTTAAAGTGGATTGCATTGTTAACGTTGACGTAAGCCAATGTCAGTCAGTAGGACTTTTACCTTGGCTCAGTTTCCTCATACTACCCGGGAAAATTGGCTGTATTGCCGTGGAAACACAACTGGAAGACTATTTTGACCAACCGGTGAATCTGAATGCCACCTCTCATGAAGATAAGAGGCCTTCGGCCCACCGGACGCCTACAAGAACTGGACAGTACATATTTTTTAGTTTCTGTTTCGTTCAGTACCAATATGTTTTGGATCGAAACTGATTTCAAAGAACAAGACCGATTTACACTACAGGTATAATACATGAGGTTGAAATTCTAAAAATTGTGCCGGCCGTTTCGCCGACAAACATTTCAGAAGCAGCAACAAACAGACGAAAATCACAGCATCTGAGAAGTCTGCTTACTTAGGGACCCCCAGTTCCGACGACCATTTCTTTAGCCACTTTGGAAGTACCCTAAACGTTAAACACACTGAATTATAGCTAAGTGTTAAGACACGTAAACTGACTACACTACTGCCACCGATCAATACTCCAAGGTCAGCTATGAAATCACAAATTCATCTACTGTTTCGGGTGAATTTACATTCGATGAAGTGACCGAAGGCTGGAAACGCTAGCAAACTAGCTGTTACCCAAATTACTTCGTACACCACTGGCTTACTCTGCTGACTTTAAACTGAAACGAGCCGAAAATCAAGTCATCGAGCATCTAGTTTAGACAGACGGCAAATTTGAACTTTGCTCTACTTTCTCGGGCGTAGCTGAAAGAAGCCGTCCGCATAGACTGAGAGTCCTTGTATCGGTATTGATTGGCCAGTCTGACCTGTACTGTGCAGTCAGAACTACTTGATGCTACCATGATTTGACTGATTTGCCACTTTACAAATCAGTTTATCCGGGACGACCGGTACTAGAGTAATTACTTCTTGAAGTATGAATATCACCTGAGGTGAAAGGCACGACGGTCTCCACGTTTACTTATTTTGAGACGCTGTTAAACAGTGCGTGGCATCTGTGCCTTGCCGTCTATCCAAGCAGAGTAGTGGGTTTCCCAAGCATGCATGTAGTTTCTATTCAGTTTCCTACTCAGAGGACGCTCGATGGAAGCTCAACGGGCCTTGCCGTCAGCTGACTGCTTAATGGCTCTTGAGGATGTGCGCGGAACATCACACTACACGGCCAGCACTGGATAGCCGCGGAATCCTCAGAGGTTTCACGGTATGGCTTTTAATTTGCACGTACCGTATTATATGGACTAACAGTATGTTTCTACCAGTCTTAAAGACTGGCACCACTAGTACTGCACTTTTGGTGTCTCTACAAAACTCGAGCAGTTGGTCAGGTTTTCCGATTACTCAATGCGCACAGTGTGACTTCATGGAGGTACCCACATGCACATCTGTGTTTGGCGCTGCGCCACGGCAATGTTGCCCTCCTCAGGAGCGTGGTCGTGGAGCATATGCACAAGCTAGGAGCTCAAACCTCTGTCAGTCGGACGCGACAATGCATCGGCGCAAGTGACCCATATGATCTAAATTGTACTGCATGTCAGCTAGTTTTGAGGATGGGATGTGGACACGCCAAGCAGCGGATTCGAACGAATAGACACAACCAACGAAACCCGTCCGAGTCGCCGTCTGAAAGATCAGTAGCTCCCTACGAGCTTCAGGCATAGGCAGGACGTGAGGACGGGTAGCCAGCCACCCCCTAGGCATCCGACATTCTCTCAGAACACCTCAAATACAGGCTTTCAGGAAGTACTCAAGACCCGAATTATTCACGCCAAAACTCTACTAATTCCTGAGGCTATAAATGGTTAATGAGGTATCTCTCTAATGTGATTTATTTAGAAATGCAAATTTTGAAGAACCTAGCGGTAGGACGGTCTTCACGAATTGACGTTCTGTCTTGACGTTATGCATTAGACTAAGTAACAAATTGGGGATCGAAAAGTGGGGTAAAAATAAATGAGGTTCAGTTCGACTAAGTGCAGTGCTGTTCCATGGCGAAAATGTGTATTTTTGGAACGTCAACGGCGGTCGATTTATAGTACGGGTAGACAGGCCTTGGTGATGCGTGTCATCAGGATCATCGTATCAAATGAAGTAGCCGAGTCACAAATCAGGTTGAGGGTTGTAAAATCTGCATCAGTTTCTATGTGGTGGAATAACATGCGAGGCTTGACTGGGATTTTTGAGACTGCCGACGACCATTTAGAGCACAGTCCATTATTTTTGTACCTCACAGTCCAGGTAACATCAGAGGAAAGCGACTGAAATTAGGGCGAGAAACTGTAAGAGATCATTTTTCCTAACAGAGTTGGGATGGTTTCACTGGTCATTCGCACCCGTCCTGACTTTAACTCACAGCGAAAACAGTTGGGTAGAAGTTTTGTATCCAATTCCTTGCAACTATAGTCCAACTAATTTTAATTTTGAAGGAGACATGATGGCAAGATAACACACCAATGGCTTTAACAGGCGCCATTCTGAAAATGTAAAGTGTTGAGACAGATGGCCGACTGAATTGCTATCTACATGTCTTCTCTCATTGTTATTAGCTTTTTTTGTCATGGGAACATTGAGGATATTCTCCCGTTCGGAATGAATGGATTTACTGCATGCTGGAAAACGTGAACTGAGCAGACAAAAACTCATTGAGCTCTCTTTTCCTGTCCCCTTGAAATTGATGAATTTCACTTCACAATTCGAGTAGTATGGACATGCAAAACAACCATAGCACTTCCGTATGCTACAACCATACCCTATTGTCATTGCCTCATTCTTCTGAAAACTAAATGGAGTACGCATAGTTTGGCGATTTGTTGCGGCAGATATTCGCCAATTGTTTCTCAGATACCTTCAATACTCGTCAGGTTTCAACAGTGAAATTCACTCTGCCGGTGAGGTCAAAATATGGTAAGAAGCTGCTCTAGTTGGAACGACCAGTTGTGCAAATCTCATGATATCTAACTGGTTTCAGGTAAGCGAGTTTTCATACTATCTGTTAGTACTTTTTTGATGGATTCTATGGCGCTGAAATGGTCCCTCAACATGATTAGCACAGAGTTGAATGTGAATCAACTGAAAACCACAGAGACTGACAAACAGATTTTCTTATTTTGATTCAGACCAAAAACAACACCATGTTGGACAAAGCGTTGAGTGATCCCTTTCTTAAAATTGCTCACGTTAACTATCATTATAATTCTTTTATATACAACCTTTTTTCACATCCCAAATTTTGAGTGTATATCCCCGGAAGGGAGCTGCTTGACAAGACGAGACTACTCGCGGAAAATCATATTCATTTTAGTAGAGCAGCGCTCGAAAGTCATGTTAATGTGAATCAGCTTCCATAAACATATACCGCTAGGCAGAAGCCTGCAGCGCAAAGGAAGCACGAGGACCAAGCCTAGACGGAGGCAGTCAGGTTCGAGCCGCGGACCTTTGAGTTAGGAAGTCACCGCTTTAACAACTGAACCATCTCGAGCGATCCCACGAATGAAGCCTTCTCAACACAATCCGCTCCGCAGGATGTTCCGAAGCAGGCAGTCTCCCTAGACGCCCTTCCCTAATGGGTCACATAATCCCATGTCGACTTCAGTTTGCGCGTAGAGAGGACAGTTACCCTGTTTGGTTCAGCCCGGATGAAATGGTTGGCGCATGAGGCTGTCTGGTTTTCGAGCGAGACTGAGTGATTTAGTTTTTACAAAAAGGGTCTACTCGTCGGTGAGTTTTTAAAAACCATGCAGTTGGACATTTTGTCGCTAAATCGGGATCTCAGGCACACAGGACTTCTTTAGCTTGCTGATACTGATCGAGTGGGCCTTAATTCTGGCTTGACGATATGTGGAACAGGCTGCTGTTGTTCGCCTGTCTAAGGGTAGCGTTTGTCATACCCAACAATTTCGCTACTGATGAAAATCCAAGTTTAGCATCCTTACTTAACTAAGCTTCTCAGCAAGAGGCAGACACTGGGAATATCCGGCCTCTCCTGATAGGGTCCATGTTAGAACGTGTTACGGATAAGCACGTTGTCAACGTATCAGAAAACAGGTAGCTCGAGTGTGATGCTTGGATTTCGGTCTGTTCTCCGAGCTTAGAAGTTCATTTCTACTCGGGCCGACATCCTCAGTGTGGGGTTGGGTGGGTAAATTTATCCTCTTCCTTCGACACCCATATGGTTTCTAAGCAATAATGAATAAATCTAAAGCGACTGTTTGGTTCCTAAGCGTCTTTCGTGTAACTTGGTTGACCAGCGTTAAATCTGATTTGCTTTGTGATCTCACAGGCAGAAGCGGAGGAATTTACCCACTGAATCCCGCATTGACGAGATTGGTGACTGAGCGCTTGAAATCCAACTGCAACGCTCGTTGATCAGGCCAACAACCAACCAGAATTCTGTGCCTTCGAAGGGACGCATGTCATCCCAGCCATAAGATTTATCCATTTCCAAAGAGGGTGCACTGTTTGATTTTTCTGATATCAGTTTGATCCCTCCTCCTGTGTGCCTTTATCCAAACTTCTACGACGGAATCTTTTTTGGCATCAATAAGGTCTTCGAAATGAGCAGCCACATCATCCGTGAAACAAAATAAGGGAGACCAACTTTCGCGTAATCACGCTTTGAACAGATTCTCCGTACGGGCACTGAGTCCTCCTTGGTCTGTTAACATGACCATCCAGGCTAATCGATCGTGACTTCTACCTGAAGATTCTGCTTCAAACTTGTTTTGTTTTTGTGATTCGTTCGTTTATTTTTCAAGCCCTCGATCTATACTGACAAGGAGAAGAGATCACAGAGACAATAATTTTCGTCAGCTTGTGTAATGAAGAAAGATCCCTCGAAGCTTCTTTTATCGGTTTCGCCCTACCAGGGGATTACATGGATATTTGATCTTCCCTTAAAGTGGTCGCTCTCCAGAGAGTTTTTCACCTTTTTTTCACTTCCACAATTCAGTGAACATGGCTCGATCTCTAGGCTTTTGCGGATGGGCGGATAAGTAAGGTAGATAATAAGGTAAGGTCACAACTTTAGAGAAGAGATCATCATGTTTACCGTTTCCTCCTCGAAATCATTTGCTAGATTGTGGCCGACAGCGCTCATGTTGTGGACTTCATTCGGAGGGGGCTACTCTCGCAGGGACCATATAATTTTGGTCCCGTAAAATCGTGTTTCAAAGCCTGCGCGTAATTTTCAAACAGGTTTAAACCCATACTTCACTTCTGCTGCTAACTACGGGAACGACCAGAAAACAAACCAACTAGTGTTGTGGTTTTTCGTGGTTTTTTCGTTTTTGATCATGTGAGTCATTTATTAATACGCCAGCTAGGTGAGATTCCACCTTCGAAGCCTGTCACCTGTGTAGAACAAGTAACTTCATAAAACAGGGATTCAGGTGAAATGACGCTGGGTCCCCCATTAAAATCAGTTTGATCTACAACCGAGTGTTTGTCGCAACCTACACGCAGGCTTTGCGTTCAGGCGGGGGGTCAAATTGATGGATGTTCGGGAACAAGTCAAACTAGATGAGCCCCAAAAAGGGCGAAACTGGTAGTGGCTTGTCAAGAGTTTTCATGAACATGGCCAACTATTTTCATGCTGGGTGGGTGAAGAATCCTCTTAAAGATTTCTCCAAAGAACACACATGACTGCCTTTGTGCAGTACATGTAGTTGACGAATATCATTAAAAAAAGAGATTCATTTTCATTTTACCGGAGTCATCTGTCAACACCAAAATAATTCGCGAACGGGTGTTTATCGTAAAATAAATGGACCCGTTGTGTTCTGGTACTAAGTTCTAACATAACCGCAAATGAGCTGTGCTCACAGTACCAAAGCGGTGATGTGTGCAGGTGGTGCCATGAAGAAAAAACCATGTTATACTTTACCAACCCAATGAACAGACGAAACTAGAGCGTGGATGCTTAATTTTGTTTACCGACGGGGAAAGCGCAATATTTGGGTGGTGTCGTTTTTTAGATTAAAAAAGCATACATAAACTCATTCTGTTGTTACAATAACTAAGGCACTCACAGGACAGTGGCAGTACAGGAAAACATGGAATATCAACAAGATGACTATCATGACAAAAAGGAATGAATTTCAATTTATTCATCTAGCTACCCAAATGTTGTAAGTAGCTTCAACAAAGATGTTTTGATGCCACGCCTCGAGAGGCGGTGAATTACGTTCTTATCACACTTATTTAGGTACATTATGGGCGTATTTTATCGAATTTTCAGAAACCTGAAAAATAACCCCTTGATCATATGACGGTCAATAAGTTTATCTATACCTGTGTACGTTGCATACCCTAATAGTTACACTGGCCATACTATTATTATTACCGTCTGTTGCTTTACCGGAAATCAATCTAAAAAGGACCAGTTTCAGTTCCAGAAATTCTTACATGATTGATGCAAAATCATGGGTTTTTATTAGATTGAAAGCAGACCTGTTCGCCACTTTGTAAAGGCTTCCCTGGACGTCCGAATGTGTGTATTCGTGATTGGTCCATTACCTGATTGGCTCGATCGATTATTGTATGTTCGAAGGCGCCGATTGTCTAAAAATGCAGTACTGACTAAAATAACTGGGATTTATAACTGGATAATCGAAACACGAGATTTCGTCCATTGAAAGGTCTCGTTGATTGGATGGAGGATCTTTTGTCAACCTGTGGCGCCCCGGTCTCACATTAGGCTCTCTGTAGTCTGGTCACCCCCCACAGTCACCGAAAAAAAAAATACAAATGCGTCAAAAATCCAAGATAGTACGAACAAGCAATTTTTCAACAGTTTATATAAACTGAGAGAAAAATTAATCCATTAGTATTGTGGAAAGGGATGGAAATTTTGTAGGGTCAATTTGAAATTCGTCAGCGGACGCAAGAGCACACTCCTAGTCTTTTGGCTGTAACATCCTTTCGCTGCCCATCTGCCATATCACCCGAAGGTAGCACGCACAAGCCTGGACAGGGAAAGTCGAGGTGCGCAGGTCTGGTTCGAACCACTAACCTTCAGGTCAGTAAATTCGCACTCTAATCACTGAGCCCAACCCTGGGAAGACCAGGAACCTGACAACTTATCGCGGGCAACAAGGAAGTTGGGACTGTGCACCAGGTAAACGAATTGAACATAAACAAACAAAGTAACAGTAGCTTTACAGCCTTTAGATTTCATGAATTACAAAACGAATACTATAACTGTTTGTAAAGGTTCCCTTTCAAACAACCTGTAGAACAAGTCTAAGCGGCAATCTGAAGATGCAAAATGCTGCTAAAAGATACTCCTAACAAGAGAATAAAACCGCGCATATAATGTGGGAAAGTAAGAATAACTGGGAGCGTTCATTACTCCTGAATGAGCTAAGATATTTGTTATAACGACGGTGGGTTCTACAGGCGTTATGTTCAGTGGCGATTTCATATCATACATCATCGCCTCATTGAAAGACCTGATAATTTTTAACCATCAAGAAGGTCTTATCCTTTGAAAACTTTCTCCACTGTTCAGAAAACCAGACCGATTTCTTCCCCAATGTACAAGTTATCAAGTAGGTGATTCGGTTTAATCCTAGGTTGTCTTTCTTTCTGGTAACCCTGAATGATTCATCGCCTCACATTTACTAGAAAACGGCACGGAAGGATAGAGTCTAAAGCGCCATACACTATTGGCCCTGACATCGATAAGCCTGGTGTCACTCCTCGACTCTTGCTCATTCAAACTTTACCAGAAATACTGGTGGTTTCCGCATATATGAGGTGGCTGCGTGTAGGTCTTTTTACATAGGTTCCAGAACTTATACCGTCATATTACAATAACCTATTTCTACTGCTGAGCTCCATATTGTAAGAAGTACATGGCGTAATCCACAGTTACCATGTTGTGCATCTCAAATTGACCAACGAATGGTTGTTTTCCCATCTCTTGACTCTTCCGATCAACTTGCTTCCACCATCTTCCAATTTCTGCCGTTCTAAATCTTCTGTTTACTTGTTGAATGCCCGATTTGACAGCTGCGGTGCCCCTACAAATGTGGTCATTTCAACCTATCTCATGGAGTGATTATGAATCTGTTTACTCATCACGCAGACATAGTGAAAACAAGCTTTCAAAGAGCCTTCGAGGCCTTCGCGGTTATTATGGAGGAGGGATATACTACGGGCAAATGATAAACTCATCTTCACTTTGCTAGGTCGGATGAAACAGCAACGTGGTGTCTCGCTAAGGCCGATCTTTTGGTCTTGTGGGGATATTCTGACTATCGTCCGTGCAGTGTAGCTTGATTTACATAATTCCTCCAGTAATCTTAACAAAAACTCGCAGTGACTTATGAACCAGCCTTAATTGCAGGGGATTGCTTATTTGGGGTTTTAAAGAACGAAAGAACCAAAGCTGTAAAATTTCCCAAAAGCTTCCACCTAAATTACTCTAATAATGAACCGGTAGGAAGTTCTCTGCGGATTATGTGCCATCTTGCTGTACTAATTAAATCTAGGGACTAGGATGGCATTACAATCGAACCTCGAGGTGGGTTGTGCGCTGCATTTTAGGACGAAGGATACTATACCTACAATGGTTTCCATAGGGTCATCGGTTAAAGCAGTTATTGCTGTATCTTGCGGTGGCCGAGCTACTGTTTACATCTGCACTGAGCCTGCCGGACTACGCGATAGGGAGAAGACAGAGAACTGCGGACACGGCCGTATTGCCAGGACAAAACATACAAAGCGTCTGCGTAATTATATAGGATGACCAATTGGCCAAATATGGTCGTTCACTTGTTCGTTCCGTACAGCCAATGGTGGTGTTCCGGTCGTGAACATTCTCAGGCCCACTACGCTGGTCATGTGTTGCTAAGCCGTTTGGTGAGAGCCACCGACTCACCTACTTTCCGGACGTGTCGTAGCGATGGTGACCTTGCGGATGCGTCACTCTTTGCACATGTACTTTTTCTTCTGTCTAGGCGCGCCCTGACAGTTATACTTTCAGAAAAGCCTAAAAATACGACTGGTAAACTGCGTAGAATGTCCACATAAGCAGCGGGGTCAGTGTCTTGAGAGTGCCACAAGGTCACCTAGCGTGCACTGCCTGACTGAAGGATGGACAGCGTCGTACCCCGCTGCTCAGCCTGGACAAACCCTTATGTGGTCCACAATCCAGGAGCTAGACACAATTGATTGACCCAGTTCATAAAACTTGCATGTTTAGTGACGTTATGTAAGTGCTGGTTCACCGGTTGTATAATCTCAAATCTGATCCTTTGAAATGTGACACTTGATTTTTGAAACGTCGCTGAACAGTATGCAGCTAGCACGAATGCGAATAACATCTCTCTAAATGGAACATTTGTATGCGAACAGGCATATAGTGAAACGCATAAAGTAGGGCACAGAAAACCACTGACCTATGTTGCTCGTGGGATTAAAGTTTGTTTCTGATGTGGATAATTTTGTCTGTCCGCCTAGGCACCCTGTCAAACTTCTGGATTGCAGTACGTTAAAACCGCAAATCTGGTGAGCGTTGTTCACTTTTTTACTGTGTGAAAATGATGAAAAACGTGGTGCGTGTAACAAATAATTATTGCCATTGAGGACAAAAATTAATTTGCTTATCAAAAGTGCACATCTGTTCATGGAGCTGAGCGGATTATTTGTGAAATTCAGGGTGAATGGGAAAGTTTTATGCGTCCCTTTGAATGCAGTTTACATTCCTACTCCACTCGATTTTTGTGTGTTATATGTGACTAGGTCATATCGAGTTACTTTGATCTCAAAGGATTTGGTGAAATTTAGCCCGTGCCTCTACTCCCGAGACGATCCATTCGGCAACCTGCCCACACGAATGTCGTGTTCAGTTCACAGTATCTCCACAATTCATTTGCCCTTCGAATCGTAGTTTTAGGGCGGTCTATTCATTATAGCACATGGGGACAGAAGCAGTTTTGGTGGAGATCAAGAGGTTTTCTTCGATAGAGATATTCAAGGGCTGATAAGTGAGATATGTATTGCACGCTTTTGGTACCGAGAGGTGAGCTATACTGCTCGCATTCTAGCAGCCTTCCTCTTGTCTTTTCTGTGATACAAACTTTTCCCCATTCTGTACACACTTTTCCTCTCGACTGTTCCCTCAACATATTTTCATTCGCACACACGCTTGCATAAACACACACACAAGCTAGAACAGTCAGTCTGCCACTGTATTCAGGGTGATGTCCACTCGGTTCTCTAATCAACAGTAGTTCTGCTCCATTCCCTTGAGTATCGCCCATGGTGTAGACACCGTAGCGCTTGCCGTGCGTTAATACTTCCATCCATTTGGACATTGATACCGGGTAACTGTGCCTCGGCTAAGAAGCGGAATACAAGTTTAATCGCCATAAACGTGTATTCTAGTGTAACTCATAAAGAAAAGAAACCATTAAAAATCTGAGAGATATCTATGTAAAAGGAATTGTCTCCTACAAAGTTGAAGCTTCGCTACCTCCGTCTCGAACTACAAATCCGATATACTTTCGATGGATCTGACATGTGCATTTATCCCATTTTCAGTTATTGACGAGCACAGCACAATGCGATTAAGAGGAACCGACAGATCTGTTACGATATTTATTGCTTCCGCGCTCATGAAGTGAGGTCATGTGAAAGAAGTAAGCGTTATTCTCAAATTGTGGCGTCGTTCTCCCTTGATGACCACTGCAAACGAAGAAGAACAACAGTGACTGTTGTTGTATGGACGTAACATGTGGTCCGTAAGATTTCTGAATGCTCATCGACAGCTCACGACCGATTTCAACCTTCTTAGGGCTCACCAGGTAGGCGCCCCTGAGTTCCCGTCACCCTTACGTTCTACTTGAACCCAAAAATGGACAGATTTTGACAAATACTCTCGTTTGCACATGAGTTCAATTTTGACAGAGGGCTCAAGTGAGTCCAGCTGAATCTCTCTTTTATGGGCGATGGTTCCTTTCGAGATTAGCTTCTGCAGATGGATATGCCATACTTAATCCGTACTATCAATTCAATCTACCAGCTATAGACCGTGTGCCATGTGCACAGTTTCGACCACCGGAAAACGGAAGACTGTGAGGCATACAGCAAAGCGGTCGAGACAATGACATGTTCAGTTTGTTCGAAAATTGAGCAGCTGCGTATTGAAGCGGATGGCGTTGATGCAGGAGCATCACTGACTGCGCGATTGGGCCATTTCTACCACTGTTGTTAGCCATTGGTGATTTGAGTCCCGGCTCCACATCCAGGGAGTCGGTAGTTGTCGACCCACAAACACCAAAGAAGCAGTTTGTACATGGGTCCTACGTTTAATAAAACTACCAGTGGAACATCGAAAATAACGGGCGTAAGATGACAGTTCGATAGATGCATTGTGAGCGCTGTGCTCGGTCAGGCGGGCTACAACCGAAACTGTATGGTGAACGACAGCAAGCACAACCGATAAGTAATTACTGTTGCACAACCAGAATCCACTCAGACTAGCAGAAAACCATTGATATACCGTATGAACTTCGTTAAGTTGGAAGAATAACACCTATGTTCGTTCGCCTGATATTCTGTTTGGCGGCCTGAAGAAGGCATTTGCTTTTCTCAGTGAACCAGACGAGACTGAACCAGAACGGCGGTGGTACAGAAACAGTTAAAACTGTAGAAATTTACTAAAGAACTAAGTATGGTTAATGGGGGCGCACTGATGAATCAGCTAATGCTGTCGTCCGTTCGTCGCCATGTCACTGGTCATTTGGTCCAGAAGACGAACATTGACAATTGTTCATGCTCACTTCCCTTCGCTTGATGCAAAACCTTCGTTTCCACCTGCGGTCCATCACGCGTTTCTAGGACAGAGTGAGCGGCTGGCGATACCCGCTGCTCCTTGCTTTGTTGCCCAGGCCGATTATTCTGGGGCTGGATAGATAGTGGCCTATTAATTGCTGTGAGGCGTTTGCGTTTGCTCTAAGTGCGAAAAAAATATGAGATGAACGAAAAAATAAACTTACTCTGTCTCTTTTGGGATGTTGAGGTTTACTTGTGGTAAGGAATGAAGTATTATGTGTGGGATTGTGCACCAGCTCCAGAGTGGGTTTTGCTGTACCGATATTCTATGTCTTTTATTGTATACGATGAGCTTGTGCTCAAGAACTCTTGAAGACGGGACAGAAATGATAGCACACGGTCATTCAAACTGCCGAAAAGCTCTTGTTTCCAAGCAGCAGCCATTCAAGGGAACCTGTTTATACTAAAGCAGAGACCCAAATAAACGACTGTTTGAAAAGGGCTAAAAAGCAAAGTTTACCCACAGTTGCAACCGAGGCGAGTGAATGTCCTTTATCCGTACGAGAATTCGGCGCAGTTCACATGCCGTACAGTTCTACCATACAACATACAGCTGCAAAACTGTGCTCGACTACAGCTGAAGGTGATGTTGCGTTCAAATGTTTTCATACCATAGTGCAAGTCTAGTTGGTCTTTTGGAGGTTTCACATACTTCCAGTCTCCGTACATGGATACGTCGGCTTCCAAGTAAGCTGTGCGTAACGGGCCGCTTAGCAGTGGTGAATGCGTGAAAGTAATATGTAGTAACATATACAGTAGTTCAAACTACACCCCCAACAAATACGAAGTGACGATTTCGTGCGAACTATAGTAGGAGGTACAACGGTCTCTTATTGTTTATTATACTTTTGTATCCCTGGATTAACGACTCTTTCTCTTTGGCTTTGTCAGTTTCGCCCTGCTAATCGGACTTTCATATCCAATCAGCCTTGGTGAGCAGGATGGTTTTACTCACTCATTCCAGTCAGACGAATCTGTGCGTCTGACTCCTTCGCTATGTCGTCAGGAGTCACATGTTCCTCGATCATCCGCCCTCTATGCACCAGGATTCAGAAGGCACTCTAGTGACAGAGAGTTAGCTCTTACTTTTAGTAGAGGTTGACACACACAAACACAACGGACAAGTGGGCAGTGACGAATGGTACAACCCATGTATGGAATTGTGAATGGAAGATGCATGCATCTAAATGTGGGTCACTTGGCAGTCTCCATAACTAAACGAGCTGCTCGGATTCTGCAAACTGGTGGACAGCGTTGTGCACACCCAAGATTTCATCTTTTAGGATGTCTTAAAATTGCTGCCGAAAAAAAATAGAAATAGCTTCCAGTGCACTTTGAAACTAACTTAAAGTTGTCAAAATAATCATGGAACGGTCTGGAGCGAGTTTAACTGTAAAAAAAACATAGTTAACCTCGAAAACGATATGTCTATGCTTGCCGTGCTTTTTGATCAGTATTTAACGTCATTCGCAGGATTTTGATGTCCCTACTGCCATACGGTAGTTATGACCTTTCGTTGGACTGCAACGAGCCCGCTAAGAAAGAAGTAGTTTTAGGAGAGGCAGTCTAGAGGCATGATGTTCACAGACAGAGTCACCAAAATTCGTTTTCAGCACTTTGAGTGGAGCTTCCATTTAGATTAATATTAAAGTGGAAACAATATCAAACATTACCAAATAATCAGTTCTTTGTATTGTCGGACAAAGGTGAGTATTCTGTGGCCGTGGTGCTCGCATTCAATGGGGAAGACGTCTAGGAATGAAGCTAAACCGCAGATCTTCCGTGTACTGGATGGTGTACGGAAACGAATTCGAAGACAAATTGTCCTGATTCGGATACCCATTGACCATTTGCTATTGAGAAGAAAGTTAGTAGTGTCTGTTAGTGACTGAAGGTCAGCCCCGGCTAGCGGCATCTATGAAGACACACGCACTACTAATCAACGTACAACCACTGACCCATCGCTACGTTCCAGGTAAAAATGAAAGTGTATTTATTCGAATTTCTATCCATACTAATGATCAACCTACACAAATGTGTTCGAGAAAGGTCCAGGAAATAAGTGGACTGCAATGTTGCACTGCTTCCTGAATTCAAGATAAGGACAGGACTACGTAACTGTTGAAACAGCCAAATTTATTGTCTCGCAGTCTCAAACACGAGAACTGTATTGTTCCGCTAGTCCTCTACCAGAAAAAATATCCTCAGACAAATCGGACAAAATGGCCTCACTGCTAGCTGTTTTGTTCGGTAGTTTTCACCAGCTACCGTTTGAAACAGAGGAAAACGAAGCATAAATGTGCGTGGTTAATGCATGTTTACTTTCTTCCCAAAACAGCTAAGCACCTGGATAATCAATACACTCATTTCGTCCCAGTGGGTACCGTTCCCGTAAAAGCGCACATGACATTGCGTTTACTTTTGACGTTTCATGCTCAAATTGGCATGCATTTATCTTTTCTGGATGGCGTATTGATCACTAAATAAATCGATCTTCTGATCTAGGTGCGTATTGTATTCATGCGATCATTAAACTTTGTAGAAACTAGGCAAGATTTCAGGTCCACCATTCCACTACTTCGGACTGGCCGGTAAAACAACGGTCATTTCGAGAATATTTCAAAGAATTCCAGCCATTCTGACCGAATTCGTCCCAAGATGACTTCACTGAAACGCAAGTCAGGGTTAGTATAGAAACCAAAGCGTATTTATTCCGTCTGATATAGAGACGCTGTTTTGTTGGAGTTACGGGCTTCATGACATTTTCATCTTGATGGGTTTCATCCCAGCTGAACAGCAAGAAGCACCTGCGAAGAATGCTAGAATCCACAGAGTTTTGAATTTGTACATCCAAATACCCCAGTTGATCTGAAAAATCTTACTTTGCTTGTACGAGTGAAATATACATGGAAAACACAGCCCACTCTGGAGCCATCGATTGTGAAGTTTCGTGCCATAACATTCAACCGCCTACATAATGATGCATGTTACGTGTGCGAGATCCCTCACTGTGAAGGTGTACGTGAAGTGGTTGTAAAAAGCATTATCGGAGGTGATGTGCACATTATATGTGTAACAACAAAGCATCGTTCAATATAAGCTGACTGTGAAAGCTGAGGTAATGAACTAGATATGAATGAGTTGAAAGTTGTTCTGCCGCAAAGCTCGTGAAAAGAATGCGGAGTCCGTTAAGCTCCAGGCATAATGTCCATCTAACCGACCAAAACGTTCTTTGTTGAAGAAAGTTCTTGACAGTCAGGATGTATCCAGCTTCGTCCTATTCACAACTTAAACATTTACGAACCCTATAGACGATTCGCAGTTGTCGCACGACAAATTCATTCTCCGAAGTGAATGGAATGTGGGCATCTGCACTTATCGACCGGCAGCGAATGCTGTCACCCCAGTCGATCCAATTAAACGTTAGTATGGATTTTTCTGGGATAATAAGCTTCATCTGCAAGGCAAACGGGTCTTTGTGTAAAGTCCTGAAAACTTACTCAGTTACCGTACATTACGTTTAAGGATGTCCATGATTTGTTAACCCGTATTTTGTCCGTTGAGTTGTACTCATACTCAGGACCATCGCCGTGCTAAAACAGGATTCTAGAAAATACAGTCAAACTCTTCGGTAGAAGCCACTCGCGGAACATTCGAAAACAGAATCTACTAAGAGGCAGACTACAATAAGAACAGAAGTGTCAGTAGGGGGAATGAGTAGTATGCATTCTATGTGTAAGTGATGGATGAACATGCTACTGCTATCAGGAGATCCAAGGATAGGTGATCTCAACTTTGGTCCACCACCGTTTCATTGCTGCTGTATTCACTAGACTGACTTCGTCTCATTTTGAAGGCAGCATCTTTAGGGGAGGTTGAATCGTCTTCTCAAAAGGGGGCAGCATCCTGTTGTTGAAAAATGTTTTCTGCAGTTGTTGAACAAAAATCTCAATACCCCGGAGTCTTACAGAAACAAACTCAAGATTGTGATGAAATTGGTTTCTTCAACACCTGTGCGTGTTCGAGCATTCACTGTGTGAAAATGAATGGATCAGTAAGATGTGCCTGCTAGTTTCATATTGGAGTCTCTCGTCCAGAACGAAAGTGGATTTTTCTGTCCTGGCTGCACACTACAACAGAATGCTAACTATTGAAACATGGAGAAAGATTGAGTTCTGTCGTGTTGCTTTACTTTAATGACTGTTCCTGTAGTTTAAGTACAAGTCACGACTGTGTTAAACGCTCATAAACATTTTTAAACTACAGAAAAACTAATTCCGGTCAGTTCTTAAAAGGCTAGGGTGGCTAGAAACATTGGTTACTTTTGTGCTGTGGTTGACCGTCAGTTCTGTTGATATTTTATCCCAGAACGTCAAGGAATATTAAAAAGATGTGGTCTGAGTATTGCACGTAAAGCACTAGGTTCATATTCGCCATCAACACGTTTTGTGGTTGCAAGCAGTATAGTTGACAAAACTGCTCCATTTTCACGTGATCCCGCAAGAATATCACCTGATTCTCAACAGTTCTACATCTTGGTCTACAGGTTTAGGGGTCCAACATTTGGGTTAATCTCAATGTTCCTTTTATACATTGCCGCATATATTATACTACCTCAACCCCCACCACTCACGTAAACACGTTTGAGGAGAGATACTAGAATATTCCGTCTTAGGTGTGTATCTTTTTGAGAAGCTCAAAATTTTTCAGCCACCTATGAGGGCACGAACGCAGTCGCTTTTACATGAGGGTTTGGAATAATTTTCAATAAAAAGATGAAAGTTTACTCCGTATGATCTTTGTGTCAGTATCCGAATATTCTTTCTATTCTCCTACGATATATTCGATATAGCTGAGCATGAAAAAACGCCAGTCAAGCAGACAGTATTGTGATATACTCTGACAATTTCATTTTATTGGACTATGTTGTATGATTTTGTACTGTGCCATGTTTTATCGTAACAACCTGTGTTCCGTGTAACAGTCCCTACTTGGCGTGACTAGTTCGTACCACTTGACACGCCCAAATGCGCGGTCATGCATCAACAGCCTCAACAACCAGCACTCGTGCGGAGTCTACAAAACGAACGAAAAAAGATCGCCCAGTCGCCGTGTGCACGCCACACTGCCTTGTGCATTGTGCACTGAGCCCGCGCAGACTGACCTGCCGAGCAATACTTTTGTGCAAGTTACTAATTTTGAACAGTTGGCTTTGCAATATCTTAGTTGACTATGGGGAAGAGAGGTAAAAGTATTCATGTTCTGCACGAGTCCGTCACTCCTAATGGTCGAACTGCAAGTTACGAAAACACAAGTACGACAAACCTTACACGGTACCACGTTGCCATGTCACCCGTCTTTTTTGTCACCAGCGAGAACAAGGACAGATTGTGTGTTTCAATAAATCATCACGAATCACTCCACCAATTCGAAAGATCATCGAGCAAAGTGAATAAACCAAAACATTGCAGCATTATTCAGACGAGGATTACGGGCAACGTCTGTCAGTTCAGTCAACTAATTCGTATCGGTCAATGGAAAGTCATTTATAGACCGAGATTTGGTTCTGTGAGTAACGCCAGGCTATACTGAGAACAATTGTCTCGTCTTTGTTTGGAATCATCTTGAAACTGTGGGAAATACGACCAGTAGTCTAGACGCTTACTTATTCGGCCACAAGCACCTGGTGTCACTTCGTCAGCTCCGGTTTCGGCTTTGAGTAGCGAAAACAAACCTGATATCCAAACGGTTACCTTTCACTTTCGCCAGTGGATCTGAGTCAGCCACAGTTTATACTTTCAGTTTTTCTATTGCTGAGAAGAGATCTTCAAATAAAACCCATAGAGTCTGATCTTAGACAGTATCTTTTAATCGCTTATTTGAGTATCTGTTTGGTTTCAGCCTGAGATTACCGTTCGTCATGAACAAAGATATAGGATTCACACAGGAAAGTGATTGTCTAATCGTTTTCATCCCGTATATGACAATCTGAAACTTTTAACCAAATAACTACTGGTCGATTGCATAATAATAAAAGTCTCCTTACCAAGAGGTATTCATCACAAGGGGATGGGGGCAGTTCCGTTTGGTCCATTGGTCTATTGACCACCTCGCTTCCAGCCCTCCGGAAGCCATACCGCAATAAAAGTACCCTTTACTTGCACTTTGGTGAGTGGTAACAACGCTTTGTTTCATCTGTTGTGAAAGGGACATGCGACTGGGCATCAGGTGCCCCAGACGCATGCTAGAAAGCGTTCGTACCCTTTGTGTGCCCTCTAATTTCCCAGGAAAATAGCGATTAAGTAAAATAGCACTGAATGGGAACCAGCTCTTCGCTGAATTCTATTGGTTTAAGGTACAGGGTTCTGTGGTATGAATCGACATTGCCAGTACCAACCAAAAAACATGAGTCTAGAGTGATGTACGTGCCTCTGTTAGTTGGAAGGGAGTAGGTCTGTGCTCAAGTACATTGTGTACACACTTCTGCTAGAACATCGTTCGGTTTGATGTACAGTGGCTTACTTTGAAAACATATTAGAACGAGTCATTCTTTAGGGTACTACTGGCATCAAGTCTTTTAGTGCCATTCGCACACAGGAATGGAAGGTCTACAAATGGCAGGCGGCTCAATCGTGCTCCGAGAAACGCTTGCTTATCAGCAGGTAGCTAAAAGTATAGATCACTTTTCTCGTATAGCGTTATTTTCCGTTCCTAATTATGAGTGACGAAGGCCCAGTTATGTACAGAGTATGGCGTGGCAGAGGGGAATGAAGGACATCAAAAAAGGTTTGGGCTATTTTGATGCTGTCCACCTTCCTGGTTGGGATCAATGTGAGCCTGTCTATGTGTAGCTCGAGACGCTGAAGTACATTTAACCAATGTCAGCTTCGTTCGTTTTTTGAGATTCTATCCCGATCGTCTGAATGGGTACTGGTGGTATAGCAACATCAGATGTTGGAAGGTCCCATCCTGTTCCATTTCTTCCTTCAATTATAAGGCTTTATTTGAATAGAACAACATGGTTTAATGGCAGTGAAGTGTCAGGGGTCTCATTCAGTGTTGAAGGCAATGATGATGATGATGATGATGATGATGATGATCATTATGAGGATAATGATATCACTGGATCAGATGATTACCATCCAAGAGCGCATTTACCAGTTGCACCGTGCGGGCAAGTACAGTGGAAAAATTGGTTTTCTTAAGGCACCAGATGTTGAAGACGTCTGACTAGTCAGTTAGTCGAGAAAATGTCACGTTCCAACCTGTCAAAAGTGGCAGTCTGCTAGTAATCCGTCCATAGAGCGTTGCGCAGTTTGGGCAATTTTTTCAGCAGTAACGAAATGAAAGTGATTGCGACAGCAACATATGGAGGCGAGTTTAGGTAGGGGTCGAGTAGATGACGATGGAATTTGATACTCGTCTCTAGATCGATTAGCAAATGTAGAGTGTACAAAACCGGAGACCGATCTACTCTAAAGGATAGGACTTCATTTAAAAATGTGTGCCAAATTAATAAAGAGTAAGTGACGCGAGATGGCTCAGTATTTAGAGCGCTAATTTAATAACTGGGAGGTCCGTGGTTCGAACCCGACCTCTGCATCCTGGTTTTCCCTGTCTAGGCTTAAGCAACCTAGCAGTATCCCAGTCCTCATGCTTCCTTCGGGTGGCGTGGTATCTAGGCCCCGAAAGGGTGTTACGGCTGAACGATTATCCTTTTTTTGTGGCGTATAATAGCTACTGGCTCTTATGTATTTAGCAAAGCTGTTTCCTTCGGAATCGCCCCAAGGGTGACAGTGGTGGTGATTTGGAGATAAAGGACAAATAAACTCAAGACCATGTTCACCTATTATTTACCAGATTTCATCCGAACGGTCGGAAGACGTAAGTTACGAGATGTGAACGTTTTAAAGCACTTTATCATCAATATTATTGAGTAAGGGACAGGTGAAAAACGAATCAGGTAGCTCGTTATACACATTAATCTGAAAAAGGTGGTAGTTCTGGTGTAGTTCCAAAGTAGACATATAGCTTGATTGGATAGTCTTCAGTGGATGTGCTCGTAACGACAGTGATTCACAGTAGTTTCGGGTTTCGGTGTGTATCAATGTGGTGAATACATGATGAGGGTCAGTCAGGACCATATTTGGCATCTGGTGATATCCAGTTCGCTCTGGCAATTGGTTGTGTGGACTCGACAAGGTCTGTAGCATCTGACTTGTAATACATACTGAATTTCTTCGGAAAAGAAGCAGACCATTTCTGCCGATATAGATCTCAGCGCAAATGCAAGTGGACTTATACGGGACAAGTGGGGCGGAATTCTGGGACCTGTTTAAAATCGTAATCCACAGGTACGATCGCCACTTTATAAGTGTGGTTCAGAGCGGAGTGAAGCTTCTGCTTGATTGTAAGTGAGCTGGGGTTGCCCTTAGACAGTAGACACCTCACTATCTCTGTCTTCGTAACTGTTGTGGTCAGACTGTTTGGGTAATTAGTTTGCAATGTAATGTAGTGAAATTTTCTAGCTGGCCATTGCTTGACAGAGTCCTATTCATCAGATCTCCGTTCGGCACTTGGGCGGTTGTTCGGCTAATTGTAACAGCACTTGGTCAAAAACTCGCATCCAATCCAACATAGGAACCCTACTGAACCGAAGAAACTGAACACTTCAAGTATCCTCACTATGAACAGCACGTTACAATCTCTCATCTCGACTGCGGTTATCAGTAGCTCAGAGAGTAGAATCACAATATCGTCAGCATAACGCTCATACAGATACACACTCGAAAGAGTACCACGGATATGAGTCTCTATCTTTGTTAAAAGTATACCAGAGGCTTGAATCTAGCGGACTACCCATAGCCTTTCTTTACAATTCAAAGCCAGTGTGTTTTGTGCAGAGCAAACCAAAGTTCTTTTGTAGCGTACGACGTAGACCACTGGCATCATCCCCCACATCCAGCATAATCATCTTCACCGACATCATCATGACCACCGCCAAGAACGACAACATGAACACCAAGCGTGGGCTTCCAACAGCCACACGGAACGAGTAATTCGCCCATCCCACACACCGTCCTCATCAGACGTAATTGTACCCGGTGCTACAGGCTTAGACATCAAAACTGTGGCCAAACGAATGCGTCTCTATTAGGACAGTGTGTATTGTGAGATCCACGATAAGACTGGGGAGTAAAAGACAAGTACTTCTTCGGACGTACGGCTAAAATAGACAACAGGCCAGGCCAGAAAATTCGTAATATGGATTATTGCATTCAGCATGCAGATGACATGTCGTACCTAGTGAGTCGAATCACGCGCACTGATTCTTTTAACACTTTCAGGCACATCATACCTGAAAGTTAAATTTACTGCTGGAAACGAGCAAGACAATAATACTTGCCTTCGATGGTGTACAGCTGAATCATTTAGAAGAACTGTGTAGCATAAAATTGCTACGGAGGGAAGGTCATGCATTTTCTGAGTTTTTGTCTTACAAGTTCTAAGAGGATTTCTTTATGAACTCCACTTCTGGAGCACACGACATTTCCTGGGCCAACACCTCTGGGAACAATACTGGAATTCTACCAGGCGAGTCGAGCGCGTGAATATGTTCACTTGTTCAGATATGACAATTCAGATGTATCCAGCTTGATAACACGGTTGCGTCGCATATCGGACGTCCGAAGTTCATACCCCGGCACCACCAAGGATAAAAACCGCTGATGAGCGAAACGCTGATCTATTGCTTCCTCTCTTTGCTGTGGGCTCACCAGAATAATTACGCCAGGACAAGAGGGCGACTGTTCATGCGAGAGTGAACCTGAAAATACCGCAGCCAATTATAACTATGAAATATGTGTTATGGAGCACCAGAAGCCGCAAATGAATAATTACGCACAAGAGGGCGACTGTTCATGCGAGAGTGAACCTGAAAATACCGCAGCCAATTATAACTATGAAATATGTGTTATGGAGCACCAGAAGCCGCAAATGAACACTATACTGCGGATTAACGAAGCAGTTAACATCAAAGTTGATTCACACTTACGCGTAACCATGGCTTCATTGTAAGGGAAAACACGCACTCGGTACAGAAGGAACATAACTTCTGGTGTTAAACGTACGTTGTCCCATGACTTTTGGGCTGCATATGTTAACGACACCAACAGTTGCACATCAACTTTAGCGCCCCTAATTGCCCCATCAGGTCACACATTTCGCATTACCAATGTCATGGTTACGAGCAAACACCCACAAGTCACGTGATCCACAAATGGCATAGGGCATACGGCAAAATTTATTTAAGTCACATGATTCAAGCTTTGGACCAACTAGGACGACATTCATGGCCAGAAAATTAGGGAATCCACGGATGGAGGTTTTAGTAAAATTGCGCCGGTGGAGCAACTATGAGAAGGATGAGTAGATAGAGTGTGTGAACATATCTGGAAGTTTGATTACCTCTCATTTTTTAAGCTTTTGCTGTCGCATCACTCTCAAAGCATTGATTAAATTGCTAATTAACTATTGTTCAATCGCAGGAAGTTAAATTATCTGGCAGCCCCTGATAAAAAAAACTGTGCATTTTTTCGGCGGCAACCTCTCGGTGGGGGTATCCTTCCTGATGAGTGACATGTTTCGTGTGTAATTCCCGATGTTTTTTCTCCCGAAAAGCATGTTATCACCAGTCTATCAGCAAGTAAATTAACAGCTCGGAGGTTTCCCTTTAGAGCTGAAAGACACCGCGTAGAATAAAGGTGTCTCTGCTTATGCAGGTTCATTTTCTAAATTTTCCTTATCGTTCACAGTTCAACTAAAGGTGTTTGGTGTTGTCAGTGCTATCTATCGTTAACAGCTTGCTTTAAAAAACTTGGGAGATACACATTCTCTGCATTCTCCGAGGTTGTACACTTTTAAAGGCAGCAGGATCTGACGCCGTCACAAAATTCGGAGCATGTCATCTTGGTTGCAGGGGGAACAAATAAAAATCGGGGTCACCAGTGGACCGATATTCCGGCTCTCTTTTGTTGTCTGTCTGAGATCCCTGCATGAAAGCGCCAGAATAGACGGTTACATTTTTTTTACGGTTGATCTAGGGAAACGCTAACCTGGTTAAAACAGAGGCACACAACCGAAATGCCTGCGCAAATGATGTCTAACTCTGTAACCTTATTTGTGGTCACAAAAGTTCATCGTATGAGCAATTGTTTTGTCCTGGAACCCAGTGTTGGTTATGCCCATACCAACCCTTCAGTTAATCCGATTACTGACCCGAAGAAAGTTTATTATGGATAATCAATAGCTTTATCACTGTTATCATGTGTAACTGCGTAACCTGCGTAACCTCGTTGAGTCGTCGCTCTATAGCAGACAAAAATAAATAAAAGACAATAGTTAACTTGGTGGTCCATTCAATTACCCAGTTTTTTATTTAGTCATGGAAGCGTTCACAGGTTACTTTATTTTAGGGTCCATTCATTCATTCATTTATCGAAATGCAGCGCTTCTCAAAGTGAACTACCGCGATGATAACGGGTTGAGAGAATCCAAGAGTGAGAGTATTCAAACCAAGATGGTGAGTTTACTCAGATTTGGAGGTAACATATTTGAAGCACTAAACAAACATTTGAGCTCTGTTTTCTAAGAGTATGTGCCTCGTGAAGAATGATGTTCAGTAAGCCGAACGGCCATAAAGCTGCCTGACCTGGGTAAAAGTAGAACTGTGAAGGAATGAAACCGATCAGTGTCGACTGCATTCAATCTCTTGGCAGGTTTCTCTGCTTCCGTTCCAAGGGATAAGCATGTTGTAGCAATGAAGGAGCCTAGAAGGCTGTTGTTAAGAGAATCTAGAAGACTGAAACAAGAGGGGCAGATGAGGCATGTTATTTCGAAAAATACACTCATTTGCAAATCAATCTGATTCAAGTTGAACATAAGGTTGACGGAAACTCGGGGACTGCGCCTACCTGATGAGCCCCAAGAAGGGCGAAACCGGTCGTGGGCTATCGAAGAGTAGTTTCCATTATGAAAAGGCGTGTTATTTTTTTAACTTTCAGCCCTGGGAGAAAAAACCAAGTGTTTGGTCACGAGACAAACACAGTCTCTGGGACACCTAACTCCGTGTAAGTAATGGTATGATGTGATATTCATCTCCGAGAAAGTTGATTTTGAAAAGCCAAGATTGGGTAACTTGCTGCCAGCCGAAACATGACTCCAAAAGTCACAGTCAAGAAAGTGTTCCCCTAATTGTTTGGATGGTGACTTCAGCTCGCAGAAAGTCAAACAACGACATCCTAATAGACAAACATTGGCGGTTTATATCAACTCGACTGGGTGTTCTACCCCCCTGAAAATCCGATGACCGAAGTGGATGTTCAAGGTAACAGCGTACTATAAATCCCTACCCGCTGACGAAGCTATGACAGATTTGCATTTCACAGTGCTTGTCGTTTTGTTTAATTTCTCAGTAAGAATCGGTAACGTGTCGCCTCAATTTCCGAGGTTCATCCCTCTCATCAACCCACGAAAATTGCCGTGAACAACAGGAAGGCGCTAGCAGTGCTTCCACATCACGTATGTGATATCTTTCCCAAAGGAGACATTCCCAAACAGAAAGGCACTATCTGGAGCAGCAGTCCTTATGGAGATTGCATATTTAGTGCAGTTTTCCAGTTCGTCAGAGCCTGTGTGAACAGGACAAACATTTCACTGACAAGTTGGTGGAAAACATAGCTAGGGTCGTATTAGACGTTAATTTACTTGCAAACGAGCCACACATCTTCAGTACCGGCTGGATTTGGCTTGGTGGGAACTTCGTACCTCTATCATTGGTTTCACAAAGCAGTCAAAAAACTGAAAATGGGACTACATATCTCGTTGTTGAGCAATCAATTCAGGAATAACAAAGGTGGTGCATTCTCTAGACTGTCAGTGTGCCCCAGTTTCAGCCAAATTCCGATGATCGACAGATTCTTGCAGGCTCCCAATTGAGCTCCTGAATTTGTCAACTGTCCAGGAGCTCCACGTAACCAGTATCAACCAGCGCTGACATTATCAGTAGTCCGCGACAGACCTAGGTTTTATTTTTTCCTATTTGGATCCGTTTTTTGGAAATCATTTGTTTCTAAACATGACCCGCTCGTGTTGCATCTGCCATATGAACTGCCTTGAGCTATCTAGTGCCTCGGGTCTGGCAAAACTCATTCTTGTGCGTGTATCACTGATTGCCATTCTTCATTCTTGAAATCGTTGGTTCCAAAACGGATTTGTATCAGATCCATCCAACTTTCCTCTACTTCATGTTATCAGAGTATCAAACCGAGAAAAAAATTACACACGAATCAGGTGCTGACTCTACGGGAATTCACGCGTTGTGAAATCGATCGCTCTAGCGGTGAGAAGAGCGATATCTAAGCATCACGTGATTTTTTCTTAAGTCTTCAAGTTTTATCAGGAAACTGGACTTCTCAAGGGAAGAACTGTATTACTTCAATAAATAAAGTAAGGGACATCATTGTGTCCCGCCAACTCACAAGCCAGGCTTCAAACTATGTTAAGTTCCACTTTAGATGCTTGGAATATCTAGTCTTTAACTACTATTCTGAATGCCTCAAGTAATATATGCGCAATACCGCTTAAAGATACTGTGGTATGTTGTTGAAATCTCTCGCAATCTACCAACCGCTGAGTTTTGAACTGAGCGGGGGGTGTGTTAGCCTGAAAGCACCAAATGCATCTCTGCTATTAGTCAGGAAAGACTTTCCGGAAGACTAGCTCGTACGCAGCGTCGCGTTTTTACCTCTGTAATTTTGGATTTAACGCCGATTGAATGTAGATTTACAAAACGATCTTTCCAAATAGGGATGAACTGGCATCAGGTGACCCTTTGGCAATTTTCACCGCTGAATTTTGCTAACAGGAATAAACTTACGGGAAGTTGAAGACCTTAGGAGCACACAATATGAGAAGCTCTCAAGTTTGAGAGTCTTCAACATGGAATCAAGAACGCCAACTGGAAATATTTTAGCATGCTCGGCTGACAGTTGATATACTCTCGTTTAAAGAGTGAGAAAACCTCGGAGATCCAACAGTAATCACCAAATTTCAGAGTACACGGTCTGGGCCAGGTGAACGAAACGTTTAAATGATGCCACTTTTTTCGCCTAGGTAAGCTGCCAGACGAGAATATTGACCAGTACGTTCTGGTGCTATAGGATCTCATCAGGTCCTACGAATCATGAGACTGTATGAAAAAAGGCCTGATTCGCAACCTTATCAGTTTGGGAGTCACAAAATGATATCTCAAATATCATCGGTTGTTGCTAAGTCGGTGCAGCAGTGAAGCTGCTGCTGATAGATATCTGCGGCTTCTCAATGCTGAAATCGACCCAACGGACCTAAACGCCATCATGACGAAGTATTTAACGACTTGAGGTTTTTGTGGGCTCTAGAACCAAAAAATGAAGGAAATTGTCCAGCGTGGAGGGAAACATAGTGTAAATGCGGTTAGCTTAATCACTTTACATGTCAAGGGGATGCAATATCAATGCAGTGAGAGAAACAATAGGTCATCGAAAGCCGATACTAACGAATTCGGTTGGACTTGGGTGTCTCCGTAAATGTCACTCATGCCTGCTGAACCTGAGATCCACCTTTGTAGTACCTACGAATGTGTAGCGGCACACATTCCAAGGTAGCTAGAAAGACGCACCTCAAGGACGGAAAACAATTTATCCTTGAATTCCCGATTACAAGAAAGGTCTGATACTAACTCCTGGTTTTTCAGTGATCGAGGGCCGTATGTACTCTGCATCTGGACACTATTTGTGAGGAGTATATCTTGCTGATGAACCACGTTGTTTCCCAGAAGAAGTCGGCGTTCCCGTCTCTGGTAGTGCTGTTTCCGTATCAATGCCAGTAAGAGGGGTTCCAGTAGTGTTACGTGAAATTCTGCGTATCCAGCCAGACGACTTAATGACTTGACAGATTTGATCAGTCATATAGCGGTGTTTGCGACTCTCCATCGATTCCAAACCGTTGAACTCCTTATTGGGTCAGTAGATGATGTACTCCCGAGTGGATGGATATCAGGTAAAGCTACGCACGATATCTGATGCATTGTCCATTTTCTTGCGCAATAGGCTCGGTGACCAATCAACCTACCCCACTACGTTGGGGACCACTTTCGGTAGATTCAGATGCCTACGTCCACCGCTCGGATTGAATGTGTCCAGTGATGTAGTTCCAGAAGCAATCCTCCGAACATGCGAAGAATACTGCGCTGAACTAGCATGTTTTCTCAGGCGTCTCTTCGAACAGGTTATTCGTCTGTGGGCATATAAACTAAAATACCAGACTGGGTCTGTTATTTTTTGCGAATATCTGGTAACACCGAATGACTTGTGCGCAGATTTCAAGACTCATGCATCCAAGACTATGCTTGTTCCAAATTATACCAGATCGGTATCCAGACTGCACGGTGTGGTCATTTGTCTAAGCCATTCACCCTCCACCACCAAGTTGTCAAATTCTGTGAAGCCGATTCGCATCTTGATGCACACGAATGTGCCGTGGGAATGGCGTAAAAAACTGTAAAGTGCATTCAAGCAGATGAAGTAATCCGTTTACTGTGATCTAAATCGGGGGTTTCTCATTCAGTACGATACTAGCCAATCCGGTGTTAAGGCGGTGCTTCCTCAATTAAGTACAAGATAGGAGACGCAGTCCGTTAAAACTAAGGAAGTACGCACAAGTAGAAGAGATGGCGATCATGTTAAACCTATAGCATCCGAACACCTATATGTCGTTATTACAGACCATAAGCCTCTAATTTCCATCGTTATAAAAACTCCAAGAGGATTCTCCCAAGAACACGAAGGTGCGAACTTTCATACGAGGAAGTAAGCCAAATGTTCGTCACTTTCCAGAGAACATGGTCCAGGGTGTGGCGAGAATCAACAGATCGAACCAGTTACTTCTGTTGGTACAAATTCCAATCCAGACGAGGAATCAAAGACCACGGAGAGACCTAGCGTTTAGAAGAATATGCGATACAGGACTGGTCAGCCATAAAAAAAGCGGTGCCCAGTAGAACCCAGTTTTGTTCAGAGACCAATATTTATCCGCGATCGACAATGGACCGACGTCCAAAAGCAATCAGCTGTGTTTACCGAGTGATGCTGGAATAGAAATGATTTGCAGCGTTCGTCGCATAATGGAATCAGTAGTAGAGTCCATAGTACCCGTAAACTACTTATGGTCCAGAGCCCCCACTCACATTAGTGGTCACTTTTCAGAGCACAGCGTTCGTGGAACCGCCGATACGACGCAAAGGAAGGAACCAGCTCCTGCGATAATGTCCAAGATGGCCACAGCTGCTAATGGTGGCGGATCTATTCGTAAGCAGTCAAGAACACTATGTTGTAGATGTTGAATACTACAGCAATTTTGAGCAGCAAAACGGCCACATCGCGGTAAAACCACCTGAGTTCTAATTTTGCACAGTATGGGATTCCCCACATTTCGTTTACGGATAGCCAGCCCCAACTGGTAGTAGGGAGCTGAAAGCTTTCCCTGAACAATGCTGTTTTCAGCACCCTTTTGCCTTGACTACAACTAGTCAAAGCGCAAAGCAGTTCAAGGCGCAGCCATCGACCCATCGCTATGCTCCTTGACAGCCGACTGATCATGTCACTTTGATTGGTGGTGAAACATTTGAAATCAGGTTACGCAGCTCAGTGAACAAACCAACGACCAGTTAGGTTATTATCACAAAAGCTCAACACGCAAAACAGGATCCGCAGTTCACGTTTCTGGAATAGTGGAACACACTAAAACAATCAGCAGGACACAGGCCAGTACAGCGCCGACACTGTTAGAGGGCTCGCATATGGCTGCCTATTACTGATTGCTATTGAGCTTGAGAAAGCTAAATGGTTAAGGCGCGAACGTACTAACCGGAAGGATCGGAGTTCGACTACCTCTGTCTAAGGCTTAGCAGCCTGGCAGTCTCAGCCCTTGTGCTTTTTTCGGATTGCATGGAAAATAGGCATCGTGGGGGTGTCACAACTGTACAATTATTGTTATTATATTGGCAGTTCTTTAGCTCCCAAGCTCTCAATCCAGAGGAAGTTACGAAGCGGTTAAATTGACGAAAAGTCAGAAATGCTCCTACGGCCTACTGAACTACACGCCGGCGAAGAAGTTCGGGTGGAGCATGTTTCAACAACCTAACAAATGGACTAAAGGTACAAAGGTGGAGGAAATCGGTTTCGTGCGCACGACGTAGAAGTGGATGGAGTCATTAGGGGGAACCGATGGGTAGTGATGTCAAATGCGTTAGAATATGACGTCGATGAATTTCAGCTAACTGTACGAACCGCTGCTTTTTGAACTGGGGCGCTGGTATGAGCTAACCAAATTCGATTCTGCTATTGGTAAGAGAAAAGGACTGTTTATGAAAGGCTCGCTGATACGCTTCAGGGTCTAACACAAAAAGTCACATCAGAAGGCTGATGGCTACATGGGAGTTACGCTAGATTAGGTCCTTTCCGAATACCAAACGCCCCATTGAATGGATTTTGTTTTGTTCACAGCACTCTGTCCCGCAAGTGAAGTCAGTCCACCACGGAAATTTGAGAAGCATTACGAAGCTAGATCGTCCCGATTTGAAGTCTTCAGCAGTGCGCATTCCGTGAAGTTCCGGGGAGATTCAAACAATAAACTTCCCAGCTGGTAATTGAACACTAGATATTTTGGCCATAAGCAACTGGTCTGTAGTGATTTACTATCACACAACTACAAGTAGTTCACAAGGAAGAGCGATGCACACGAGCCTTCCATATGAGAAATCGTGACCCTAGGAGCCAGTCAACACGTGACCAGCTGGTGAGAATTTCGTGACTGATGGATGAACGACACTTTATCCTGTTCATATGTGAACCAGAACCAGCTCCTCGAATGCCCGCCGGACCGAATGCGTGCGGACGGTACGGTGTCGGATATAAACGGCCACTGGGAAAAAATATCCAACGCGTTACTCAAAGCAGGAGCGTCTGCTTGCCGGAAAACCCAGCCAATCTCATCCAAGCATTGGATCTCTGATGGAACCGTGTCTTTTCTGGAAACCCGGCGACAGATCCCACCTGGTCGCCACCACAACTCCACCAGGCGCATCATCCGACGCCAGGTGAAACTGAGTGTCCGCGCAAACCGAGAAGCTTGGTGGACCCGAAAGGTCGAAGAAATGGAAGATGCAAAGAATGCTGGAAACGTGCGCAAATTGTTCCACTTGATTCGCTCGACTGGTCCTCAGAAACCTCTTGTCAGTGAAACAATTAGGGACCAAAATGGATCCCTGATATGCAGCAAAGCAGAACGTTTGGATCGCTGGGCGCAGTACTTCGAACAACAATTCAGCTGGCCACCTGCTAACCCCAATCCAGAAAACCGGCCTTCAACAGAAAGGTGGACCGTAAAGATGGAGCCGCCTTCAGTCTCAGAAGTGTCCGAATGCAAACGTCATCGTGCTGCTGGTCCTGACGACCTTCCACCTGCTCTTTTCAAGGATGGCGGTGGATTCCTCAGCTAGTGCCTGTCTAGCCTATTTGGGTTTATCTGGGAGAAGGAGACCGTCCCAGACAACTGGGGTGAATCGATAGTGGTACCCATTTTCAAAAAGGGTACTCGCAGTGAA
>NW_008751872.1:773754-790356 GCF_000715545.1 Opisthorchis viverrini | reverse complement strand
AAAGAGATCACGAAGAGTTTGGGTGTTGTTGGTGTTGTGCGACTTCCAGGATGGGGTCCTCGTGACCCCGTCTGTGCTTGGCTGGAGACGTTGCAAGAAATGGAGGCTAATCGATGTCAGTGGCGTTCGTGCTGTCAGTTTCTTTCAAGATTGTCGGATTGAGCAGTTGGTGGTGTAGGCATCTCATAATGCTTGACATAGACTAGCACTAGGTCCCCTCCCTCACCCACTCTTTTTCTTTTCTCTTCACTGTAGGGCTTTTAATACAATTATATATATATATATAACTTTATGGTTGTACGGCAGTGCCAACACTGATGTTGCTGTCTTTGATGATGATGACGGTGTGGACTAATCACCCTGCTATTAGCCACGGCGGGTGATCAATGTAGGAGTACTGTGTTGTACTGGGTGCACAAAAATTCAGTTTTTCTTTTCTCGGCGTTGAAAGTAAAACCTACGAAAGGCAGTGCCAGGTTGTCTGGTCACCGCACCAATACCCACGTTAGGAATCAGCAGTACGACGTGCGAATCGTCATTAGAGTCATCCGTTATTATGGTCAACGAAAATCCTGAAAAGTGCAAGCTAGCAGACTACGACCAATTTCATGATGAAGGTCAAACTCAGATTTTATTACCCTATGAGGTCTGCAATATGGAGAGTTCAAAGTCAAAACTCAGTGCAATGTAAGATGTCATAATCCGACAGTTAGTTGCCGTAGGGAACATTTTTCACGAGTTTTTATAGTCAACTGACTGTTGGCCACGTGCAGTTATTTAGGCCTCTCATTGTACACACACGCCGAAGGCGCCTGACTGTGAGCTGATCTCAGGAACACCACCAATCAGAAGACATGGTCGCAGAGCTGGATCCAACCATATAAAGATTAGCTATAATGGTGGTTTTCTTAACTTGGATTTAGTTGTCCGACAAATTTGGAACACACGAAGATGAGGAAAATCCCTCAGTTGACTGCGAGAGACAATCTCCACGGATCGGCTTCCACATTGTGAAACGAGAAATAAGCAAAATCGATAAAATACGATTAAATCCAGTCTGCCGGACAGCTGGCTTGGTTCGTCGAAACATAGGAAAAGAAATTCTTTGCAACTTGAGTCACAACGGCGGGTAGCTCGTCGTTTGGAAGTAAGTATATTAGCAATATTAGACTAGAAGGTTGCGACTGATTAAAATTTTATGTTGGTTAACGCTCAATTCCTTTTTTTTACGCACCAAGCCATTCGACAAGAAATTGACGGGATCCATAGTGCTCAATCAAATAAGATGGCTCTCTCGAAAGATTCTATTACCCTTTTTAAATTGTGTAGGACACACTGACGGGACCTACATGAGGCAATAAAAGATTCTGCAGAATCGTGATAGACTTGGAGACAGAAAAAGTGGACGAATGAGAGGACCAGGGACGCCAGAGCAATCATTTCTCTTAGTTCAAAAAAGTATCCACATTCCGAGATACGTCAATTTCTGCACTTTGACCGGAAGGCCCTCTCAGCCTCTGAGTACACGGAGAACTCTGCTGTCTAGTTGAAAATGGCCATGAATCTGGCTATGTGTTGAGATTTCGAATATCCTACTTTGAATGTGAGTGGATGGGTAACAGCCACTGGTGCATCGAAAACGTTATTCGAAATTCTACGAAAACCACATTGCAAGGCAAGACAAAGACCAATAACCCCCAGAATTGTCTGAAAAACCAGACTATGGATCCGACCCCAGCAATAAATGAAAATTCAAGTTAATCATATTTGTCCTAAGTGTTGTAGCACGTAAGCAAGAGGAATCATTCAGAGGGAGGAGATTATGAAAGTCAATACAATTGACAATGCATGCGTGAGTTTAGCTCACGGACGATGCCTCGAAGGCGCGCATGTGGGTGGAATAAGCCTTCTTTCAATCAAACGAGAGCAATAACGCGGAATAAAATCGGAAGGGACAAATTGGCGGTGTGTTGCGGACGGGGATGGAACGTCAAGGTAGGCGGCAAAGCCGGAAGCTCCAGTAATCCAGTATGTGTCGAATAAAGGCAGACTCATTATCCGTAGTTAATTGGGATTTATGTACACAGCTAGGCCGATGATTAGGGGTTAGCGATGATGCTGAACCCAGATGATATTGTACGCACAGAAGGCAGGTACAGCAGTAAGGTGTCAAAATCTACATAAGGCAAGGAAAGCACATTGATTTGGTGACTGTTGGCATCGGATGATTCAGATGCAGCTAGTCACGCGACGACAGTGCTGTCCGAGACGGAGACAGAGCATACTAGGAGTTTCCTTCGTGTATGAGTGTATGTATAGGTGTAGGCATCCGATTAAAACAGATCAGTGATTGACTGAGTTTTGCTGAGGTGGAAATCGATCGAATGATCGACCACCAGGACTAGGCGCGATCTGAAACAGAAGAAGAGCACTGAGCATAGAAAATTTATTATTGGCGATAGTGGATAAGTCAAAAATCCAAAAATCAACTTAAACTCACAAATAAGCCATTCGCTCATTGAGATTAGGAAAAACCAAAACAAGAAACCGAACTAGAAGAAAACGAACCAAAAGGACCAACCACAGAGATCCAGAGGACTCTGAAAGCATTCAGATAGCTGGGATTCAGGTAAAGGAGGACCACCAGAAGGAACCAGTGAAGCGATTACAACCGAATCGTCCTGACTGGTTGAACTCGTGTCCTCGCTTAGTACGCTCGGAGTTCGAGCGAACGACGTGGTGGGTGGAGTCAGAAAGGCTGATGATAAAGTATTGGTGGCCGGAGATCTGGGTGAAAGTAAGGACTGACCAAGGGTAGTAGGTAGGCCGGATGTCTTTTCTTCGTTCACAGCCGAAGTGGTGCACGTGTCTTGCGGAGCGGTAACCTACAGTTGGTGATGTGGGATGTGAATTCAGGTAGACGGACAGAGAACTTCCGTTGGCTTTTCACACATTTTGAACACCGAATCTCAAATTACCCGGGCATATTGAACGAACATGATGTAACGGCCAAAATCACGTGTGCAGCATCCTTCCAGACCTAAGACATGATGAGCTCGAAATGGCTCAGTAGTTGAGGCGCCAATTTACTAATCGGAAGGTTTGAGGTTCGAACTCGACCTCTGCATCTCGAATGCTCCTGTCTAGGTTTGGGAAACCTGGCATCATCTCGGTCCTCGTGCCTTTTTCGGGTGGCATGGCAGCTTGGAACCGAAATGGTACTACAACCGAACCAGCCTTTCTAACGGCGTCATCACAAGGAACTTTGCATTCCACTGTGGGAAGATGTAACATGTAAACGTCCAGAAAAAGTGTATTCGTACTATCACGTGGCTACCTGCATTCTGGACGTCAGCTGGGCCAGTTGGGAGGTATAAAATAGTTTAAAAAAACAATAAAAAAAACACGACAAAAACCAAGTGTTATGATAAAATATTCTAGCCAGACAAAGAGTAGCGGGCTCCCAATCTAGGTACAGTCGTACCGCGAAGTAGTCTGCATCACAGTATGAAGGCAACATGTCCACATTTATCAGGACAGCGCTGTTGTCTTATCCACGTGAGCTGGGTTAGAAAAAGCCGCACACTCCGATTGTCCAACGACTGACATTGACCACCGGTGAATTATCTAATGCGTCGAAAGGGAAACAAGTCCTTACCATGAGTTCGATTCGATTCCGAACTATCTAGTGCGGGAACCTCAACTAGTGGTCTGTCGAGTGGTGCTCATCTTTCTTTTCTGTTTGTGTCTTTATTCCCCAAACAACAGACGGCTAAGAGATAAAAGCAAGAACTGGTAATCAATATGAGGGGCTCGAAAGAGTGCGAGAACTAGAAGCAACATGAATCCGTGAAAATGGTGAAGAATGTCAAATGTTGGAAGACATCATTTGAACGTGTCTATCTGTCATTGCCTGTTCCAAAGCCTGAAATGTAGACGACTGGGCTACTGACCCTATGTCCATAACAGCAGTTGGATGTTTGATAGAGATAGCCTTAAGGAACAAGCACGGTCTGTAGAAAACGAGGAATGTTCGGTTTACGTGAAAATTGTTAATGGGTAATGGTAATGAGTCGGATGCGCTCTAAGGCCAGGTGGTCGGTGTAGTCACTTCATATGCACGATACTGGGTAGGATGGAGGAATGGTCATCGTACAAGGGTAATGAACGCCAATTAATGAAGCAGTTTACTCAACTCAACGGAAGAAACAGGAGGATAAACTGAGTGAAACTTGCCTGATGGGGCGGAGAGCTAGACATATTCGAAAGAAACTGGCGCTTTGCATCACTGTACGCGGCGATGGAATGCAAGTCGTGAGACATTTCATCAAGGTGATCCACAGTAGATCCAGCCAAATGACCGCCGACCGCCGGCTGACCCAGCACAGTTACGGAAACGGGACCATCGTTATCAGTTGGTGAACTGGGTTTGCTCGGAAGAACAAAATCCACACTTCCATCACATACAACCAAATTGAGGGTGGGACCGGCTTTGCGAAACACCTGGGAAACGGAGTGGAACAGAGATGAATACGAAGTATACGGGAACTAATCGACAGTATGGAACGCATAATATACACTTTGTTTACTGAAAGGCGAAGAAACAGCTGACCGCAGCGTCAGCACAGTCCAGGAAATTTTTCTTGACCTCCCGAATGTCTTCTGCTAAAACCCTTCTTCACGACCCAGCGAATGTTGTCACCAGGGGATCCCTCAGTGTTTGCAGAAACTTTCACAGAAATCATCGCGAATGGTGTGCAACTGGTTAGTTTCCATGCCTGTTTCAGTATAGTTGCTCGAAACAATGGCACACACATAAGTTGGTTTGGTAAGCCCTGACGATCCACGCGCACCTCTTACAAAGTTGCTGACGATAAAGCCAGGGACAAATTCACCAGTGAGCTGGCCAAAGTTCCAGCGCGTCCACCTGGAGCTGTTACTTTTGAGGCCCAATCGAAGTAGCCGGTCGCAAATCTGATGTCTTGTGATTCTCCTGCGTTTACAATGATCAGGGCCTCTGTAGATTCCTTGCCATGTCAGCGGAAGGAGGCACGATGGCTGGGATACTATCAGGTTGCCCAAGCCTAGATATGAGCAATCCAGATGCTACGGTTGGGTTCGAACCAACAGCCTTCCAGTCCGTAAGCTGGCGCCTTAACCACTGAGCTTTCTTGATCCCTGAATAACGGACCCCAGTGATGACCATCAACACTGATTCGGGCGCAACCGTTCCACGAGGAGTACGTTGGTGTAGGTGTCTATGGTGTTGGAGAGAGTAACAGTGCTTGACATCTCGCAGGCAATTGAACGCCAATGGCATACTGATCTCCCCTCCAAAATATCGATGTGTGGCCCGTACTCAAGGATAGCCAGTTGCAGTGGACACCTTTAACGGACTGATTCATCAGTGTGTATACATGGACATGTTTTCACCGTTCACAAAATCGGCGGAAGAGTTCCGGGGACTAGTCGAATCCATTTCCAACCAAAGATCTTTGTTGCGTAGTTTTCGGCCGTATTTGCCATCGACACTACTGTTCACCAGGTCATGTCTCATCCAATGCACTCTGCTTTTTTATTTTAAACGAGTGTGCATAAACAACTGGTACTGAGGATCTTCCAAGAATTCGCCAAATTTCACCACTTTTTTCTAGGTTCGCGGACTTTATCGACCCAGACTGCAGTCCCGCCTCTTCTCCATAATTTGAATTTGGAAGTTTCATCAACTACCCTTGGTTTAGTTACGTCAAACAGGCTACTGTGTGTTCCTCGTCCGTCCAAATTCTAGCCCCTACAAGTACCAAAATCACGTTGGGTAAGAATACTGCTGACATTTCGGATCGGGTCTGTTCCAACTACCTGTCAGCCACCGACCGTATCATTTGCCTTACTACTCAACAACCTCTTTCTCCTAATTTATTGTTACTAGTACACAGTCCTCAACATCAGTTGTTTTCACTAACCTCCCCTTTCTTCTGAACGACTACTCTCTGGAGCCTTAAAAGATTACCACCTTACAACCCCAGACTATTGAAAAGTTGAACTAACACATTCCCACGGAAGCCCCCGTGAATTGTCTTTTGTATACATAACAGTTGTGAAGTACACCTGCCGGGGTCCGACCATTGGACCCTGCGTCTGTGAACGGCTTAATATGGAACAAGCTGATGATACCTCAATAGATAGTATTAATGTAGAACTAACGAGTGTACCACGAAATTGGTCAGTTCTTTCACAAATTGGTTGGTCCTTCTCACAAACGTGTGACAAATACAGATTGACAAAATGATCGCGCAGTACCTCGACGCATTGCCTGATTAAGTTTGGCAACGAATCGATCGATGTTCCTGTGAGAGGCGGGACCGCTTGGGTTGTTGAGGGGGTACGAGTATCGAACAATCACGACGGGGTTTCGAAAATTCAACATAAAAATCGAAGCACTGTGAGAAATATAAACACTATAATCTAGGCCCTTCTGTTGGGAACGTTCAGTAAACTAGATCTGTTAGGATACACGCCTGACAACTAACCGACCGACCTATCCACTCAGATTCGAACGTTACACACCATGAATTTCGATCCTATAACATTAAAAACTGAAGAATAGTGCGCACGGTGGTTTGCAGATTTTTTGGATGGAAGGTAGGAGATAGTAAAGCGAACACGATGTTCACAAAATAACGTACTGGGGAGGTGCATACAAACACACACATACACGAAGTAGACGCGAATAAGTGTGTTCTGTGGTACCACAAACGCGAAAATTTAGTTAGCCATCCTTGAGTGAAACAAATGATTGACGTCCATTGCATTTTTGAGGAAGGAGAGTCCGAGTAGTGAAGATTTCGGGATTAGCAATACGGTTTCTCAAAATGCCACCACTGATGGCACCCAGCAGTGCATGCAACTGATAAAAGACGTACACACGGCCGCATTGTAGAGAAGTAGAAAAAAAATTCAGTCGGACCATTTTCGGTCCGCTAAAAATTAACGCGCCTCGGAAGAGCATCAGGTAAGAGATTTAGCCACCACAGCGGTAAATAGATGTTTCGTCCGAGCATTGCGTACGCCATTGCACGACCATACGGCAAAGCGTTTTTCATGATTGCTGAACCGCTGAAGACCACTCTGCTCGTTGTCTCGCATGTGTGAAAGCAGCCATCGAATACCAGAAACGGATTAGTGAGTAATAATTACACACAATGTTCTACTCACCTCTGGAGACAGCTCAGACACACTTCTAAACTTTGGTAACCTGTCAGTGCTTTAGGCATGTGTATGAGCGAGGAAGTGAAAGGAAGTTACAGCCGAATGACTTGATTTGTGGGCTAGAAATTGAAAAAGGGGACAATTTTCTTTCAGTCGATAACTCCCAGTATAACATGAGTGTCGCATGTTAGCGTATTACAACCTAGGACTACCCCAGTAAACTCCAGAGACTCAAATACCAGATGAGTCTGACAAACACAGTATCTGGCACTCTAAGTTGTGGGCAAACACATATAGGAGAACTCGAAGGTCAGACCTATGAGTTAGGGCAGCGGTCTCCTAGCTATGGCTTGGAGACTGAATCTATCGGAAAGGAGTATGACTAAAGAATTACACTAGATGACCTGAACGAACGACGAACTGATCAGTGAGCCGAGTTCAAATAATTGGACGACTGGCCCTCTGCATTGGTTGGTGTACACTAGATGGTTTGTCACAAGACCCGAGGACGATTGGGCATTTCGGCGTCCGCATGAATTGTGCATCACATCACACACACACACACACAAGCGGAGATCAAGCGATATGTGATTCAGATTATGCCCTCATTAACGTCCTCACGCAATAAGTGATGCAGGCCATTCGCTTTTCGCGCCCTATAAAATCTCAAGTGGCCCTGCCATGGAACACATAATTGCATCACATCACACACACACACAAGCGGAGATCAAGCGATATGTGATTCAGATTATGCCCTCATTAACGTCCTCACGCAATAAGTGATGCAGGCCATTCGCTTTTCGCGCCCTATAAAATCTCAAGTGGACCTGCCATGGAACACATAATGGAGTCCGTTTCGGATTTGCAGATGAAGCTGGTTTTAACAAAAGACTAAATATAAGGTTAACGGAAACACAGGGAGCTTCAGAAAGAAGGAAACCATTCGTGAGCTGTCGAAAAACTTTCAGTAAACCTATGAGTAGCGTGTTCCGTCAAAGAACCATATTCGATTTGCAACGGCGACGGAGAAAGAAATATCCGTTTTACTGCCTGGAAGACCCTGATTTACAACGCGTCCTACATCGAGATGCGTTTTGTGGAAAGAAGGTGGGTGTCTGTTTTGTTCACAGTATATTCTTCCATACCTATACGTTCTGTCCCGAACCGTTTGAACATTATTCTGAAGAGACTGGTTCAGATCCATGTGACTCGGTCTTGTGTTACAATGTGGACCGCTGTCATAGAAATCTGGAGATACCTGAATTAGAGATTCTGATTGAGGGCATTAGTCTTGCTGCATTGAGACAAGCTGGAAATGTCATGTCGCACAAAAGCACATGCAGCATCAGCCGGGCTACCCCTCTTGACAGTTCTTCGCATGCGTCTACTTCACTGCCGGCTGGATCGCAGCAGTAGAACTATTCAAACTGCTTTTTTTCTGAACGCACCGCAAACCCTAGGCCTAGTAGTGTGAAGTTATCGGATGGATGGGAACCAACAGGCGATTTGTCGGTTGACGCACACAGGATTTACGGTACAAAAGGACATTGGGGAAAGTAGTCCATAAAGTCACAACGACAAAACCATATATGATTGGAAGATACATAAGCGTGTATTGTGCGGATTCGCAGTGACGATAATATGAAAGGGTCGACAATTACTTAAGTCACCAGAGTGACAAGCGTGGCTGGCGATATGATTGATTCAGGGTCATGGAAACCACATAGGTTGCGGGTGTTCGTGGGCCTGTAGATTCGTGGTTGGAAAAGAACCAACGAGAAATGGTGTGAATCAATCGAGTAATGTTGATTTGGTTTGTGCACTCAAAAATAAAACTCTACTCAAGAGTTGCCGTCTTCTGGTGCGCCTCATAGATGCTGTCACCGTGAGTATTGAAGACGCTGCACAAATGGTGTCAGTTACGAAATCACTGCACTGCCCATCTGGTAGGCAAACAAAATGGAAGCTAGGCAGGGTCGATGATAGGCACGCACGCATGACATCGCCCGCAAACATGTCGAAGGAATGAGGAACAGTTTTGTTGAAAATTAGGACGACAAAGCAGTAAGGATCCCAGTGAATTGCAGGTGATCACACTAGTCTTGCCGAAGAAAGATCATTTCAGTGAAGGGATATGCACGACCCTCTCAGGAAGAATATGCCACAGGTCGTGACGACGGAGCGGTTGCTGGAAAACGCGAATTAGTTAAAATGTCCGAGAGGTCTGAACAACCAGATATTGAGTTCCGGCCTGGCTTTAGACCACAGCGCAACTTATTAATATAGTGGTATAAAACAGATACAAAACTGAGGGTTTGACACATAAGCTCACTTCTAACGCATCAGCTAATGTATTTCCCATCATCCAATGTCCGTTTACTTCAAGCAGACGATCCCCGGGCTTCAAACGACCGTCGCGACCGACCGCACCGTCAGGAGAGATCCAGGTCACGAAAATACTGCCGTTGTTGGACAAGGAGGAGGAAAGTTGAGCGTTACGAGACGAGTCTTCCTCAGTGACCGGAGGCACACCGCCAGCAATTCGCAAACCAAATCGTTCCCCTACACGCCGGCTGATTGATAAGCGCTGTGAAGGGCGGAAAAACCGAAAAATCCACATGGATAGTGATGAGATCAGGGACAAAAAGACTCATCTCAAACCATAAATTGATTCGGACGCTTACGACGAATGGTTGTTCTTAGGAACGGATACGAAAGGTGGGATGATAGAAGGGTGTCTGATCTGAAACATTGTGCTGTGGATGAACGCACGAGGAAGAAAATGGTGAGAAAACTGGTGGTAGTGGATCTGATTAAACAAACTAACTTGCAGTTAGGTAAGATGTACCAGTTACGTGAATGAAAGCAATGTAGAATTATTCAGGCCTCAGGAGGAAGTTCTCTGATCGATAGGCATGCGGAGCGGTTCAGCGACAGGACAGAAAGAGTCCCCACCTTTTCCATCGACTCATTGGTCTACAGGATAGCTTGTAGTACAATTCCCCCCGGAGCGAATGTCCCAATAGTCTGATTTATTTGGCTGCGGAGGGTTGAAATCGTCCCAGGACACAGTAATTGTGGTGTATATTCCCAACACCCAGCACTACTGTATACAGCAGGTGCGTTCAGAGTCCTAATAGGCTTAAGATACGTTTCCATCATTTTTCGGCCGCAAGGGATAATTCACTATGATCGCAGCCAACCATTACGCGAATAGCTTATGCGGACGTTCTTTAACACGCATTAAGTACTAGTCACCTGTAGGAAGAACACAATGCCTTCATATTCGCATAGCACGAAAAAACAACGTAACCAACGGATCACTACATAATACGGTCATTCACTAGGTGGTCGCTCGATGCTTTTTACTCGGATGCCCCACGTTGGTTTCCATGACACTGTTGAACCCCATCGTAACGTCGAAGAAGTAGCTCATTGTTGGGCTCTGAAAAGAACGTTCGTAAACTACGAAAGCGATAGCTACAAAGTTATTTGACCTCTCTTTGGAGCAGCCAGAGGCGGGCGAAGGGTTTAAGATTCACTAACCAACTGATCTCAACAAACCAAGAAACTGGTAAGACGGTGTCTGCGTTTTAGACAGAGGCCATTCTATATTTCATTTCAAACGTTTATTGTTAGTATTGTGTTGGTCGCCAAGGGAAAAGATACTATAGGCCGTCAACTGTTGCGCTTCCCCGGGATTACACGAGCAATCGAATCCGCTTTCTCTGCCTCTAACAACTGCGGGGTGCAACTGATCTCGAAAATCCATACCCAAACACCGAGTACATATGTAAAAAAAGCCGTTCCGTGGTCGGATTCTTATCTCACGTAGCAGGTGGCTCAAGAGCTTAGAGTGCGAATTTACTGACCGAAAGGTCCGTGGTTCGAACCCGACCTCTGCCTCTCGACCTCCCTGTCTAGGCTTGGGCAGTATCCCAGTCCTCGCGCAACCTTCGGGTGGCATGGCAGGTAGGGTGCTACAGCTGAGCGAGTGTTATGTAGCAGAATGAATTAGGTATGTGCGACGTATACGGTGCCTCCACAAGATTGGAAGGGATCGAATCTAGATGACAAAGGCTTCAGTGATTGAGGTGACCGGAAAATCTACTGAGTTTCGCAGTTGTAGTATAATACNATGTATGAATTTCGAACAAAAGTATGGATACCAGTTGCGTACGTGATTTCGTTCCTCACTACCCCCTGTCATTATGATCTGTGATTCGTCCACTGGGTGTGTGTCAGTCAAATCGAATGTACTGTCGTATCAAGGTATTGCATGCAAACGGTGCACGCTCAGACACTCACCATGATATCCGTCTCATCATTCGACAGATAAGGCTGCATATGTATAAGCATACAAATCAGAAACACATTTACGGAATCGGATGAGGCGTGTGAAGTATGACTAACTACAAAAGCGCCATTGGTTTCGGTTCGAGTATCCAATCACTGCCTGGATAAGTTGTGAGCATCCCAGGTAGCCAGGACCCTTCCGGTCAAGTGATAGCCTGTCCGTCTCAACTTTCTTTCGACCCGATTCCGATGCGACAAACAAGGTCTATCTGCGTGAACAGCTCTCGGGTATGCGTAACATGATCCGACCGGCGTCACTAGTTTAGTCGTACCAAACAGTCGATCGAGTACCGATCACTTGCCACCACGCGTGTCCAAAGGTGTGAAAATAGCGAAATTAAGTAATCATCTCTCCTTTTTTCGCGTTTACCGACATGACAACATCACGATGCTGCGGTAAGCATGAAGGAAGGCAGAGAAAGCATTTTTTCAACTCTAGCACCTTGTCAGTAATAGTGGCAGCAGAAGCGACACAACTACCTACGCATGTAGGCTTCGTCATCAGTCCCATGAGGTTCAACGAAATCACAAGATCAGATGGTAAGCAGTTTGCATTCTAGAGGTCTCCGGCGAATCCTGCCTCCGTTCATACTACATAGGAAAGCAGAGAAAGAGCAAACCTTGGGGTGAAGGACTTACCCGAAGACCTGGCGGAGTTGGATCGCGCCGAACTTCCAATTTTAACTCCTTAGTGGTTTGTATCAGGGCGCGCACAGCCTTATCATGCGTAGCATGACGAAGGTCGATATCGTTGACTCGAAGAATTCTGTCACCGACACGAAGTCCCGTATGTTGGGCTGCTCCGTCCGTCGAAATCTAAAATGAGATGACGCCAGTTACGTGTTGCATGTGACGTGAATGGCCATATATTCCCTTCCGGCCACCAGCTAATACCAACAGCCGAGGCAAATGATTTGGAGACGATGGCAGTGGCACAGATCTAACAGATTTTTATCCATGGATTTGAACTTAGAAATCTGTATGCACCCTCGTGGTGGAGCCTGTTGTTGGAAATAATCAGCCGTGTGTAGTCCATGAGGCCTGAAAAGGGCTTCGAAATTGAGGATTCCACCTTTGAGCTAGATAAAGCTGATTAACCATGGGATGATTATACACCCTTCAGGAACCACGGATACCAAATTTCGGTAGTCAACCATACCATATCTTTGACCTGGTATCGATGGGCGTCGAAGCAGAGAAATCCAAAATTCAGAACCAGAGATTGCAATGCATATGGAAATGCTACTTGCATTCAGTGGACAGTAGGGTGATGGCAACTACGATACGAGGGAAATGGATGGGGAAGGAGATGCAACAGCTTCAGACTCCGAAACGCCCAACCTGCGATATTCATAAGACCCGAATCCATTTTATGGAGCCCAACCAGCATGTTGGATGTCCTGAGCAGTGAAATTCAATAACTCAAAGCTATAACAACCCGATAGTAAATAGTTATTATTCAAACAATCTCTTGGAAGCTTGGTCTTGAATTAGTCGGCCTGAAAGCAATTCTAGGCAACAATTTCCACGAGCTCCGCGAAAAATATCACTAAGCAGACCGATGGGGATATTTCGTCAGTGCATGGGGCTGGGATTGTCCATGGACAGAACAAAATCGGACTTGGCACAATGCAACCATGAATACTTCTCTCATTATGGAACATTTCACATACGGTAAACTAAGCGCCACACACGAACGGTAATCACGTGTAGAACAGGTAAGTGACTCGTATCAGGTGGTTATCCACTAATGGGATCATTCACCAGTCAGAATGGTTGGAGAGTTTGATCGATGTGCATACATATTACCTTTGTTGGGAAGATTGTTCCGCGATTTCGGTAACCAAGACGACCAGCTAGTCGGATAATGAACAAGATGTGTGGCGGAAACCCTAAGCAACCAAGCCACGATGTCTCCAAATCTTCACTTGCTTTATTCCTGAATACACGGGTTCATTTTACACGAGTCAAGTATCGTCAAACGTGTTGAACAAAAATAACCAATGCCATAGAAGCAACTTGTCGTGCATGACGTCAAAAGTCAGTTTCACTCTCAATAAAACAGCAGCATAACTTTGAAGTGCTTCCTTCCCCATGCGAGACCGTGTCTCTTCAGGGTTTCGGGAAACTGCAATCAGTAGATGGATCAAATCTCGTCTCTCCCGGCAGTGCACACTCCGGGTGTTTGAGGCGCTGTAATTGAACGAGCGACGTGGAAGCGCCAAGAAGACGAACTCCATAGTTTAACTACCCATGGAAAACTTGCTTGAAACTCTATTTCACCTGATTTATCGAGCAGAAATGGCAAACAGAACGAGGAAATAACGGATCATGTACGATTGGGAACCGTGCGACAGCATGACAGAGTACAGATGGCTGACAAACGCAAGAAACTATCCAAAAGTCTTCTCATAACTACTAGGGTCCTTCAGGACAACTCTTCCTTCCAGTTCTACTTTGTTAGCGGTAAGAACAAACCCCAGAAGATGATAAATCTAAGACTCGAAATGCTGTCTGGATAAAGGTTACTGAAGTGGAACCACGTGTATAATGTCGTATAATGATAATCAGTAGCACAATTTAACCTAAACGGAATGTCCGAAGTAGTAGCTTCTTTCAAGTTGTTCATTTGTTTACAAAACCTGAAGAAAAAGACGTGTATAGGAAAGGTGGGGGAACAGGTTATGTCCTTCATGAAGGTGGAGTTCTTGGTTTACGGACCAGCAATGTACATCATGACTTCGAACTAATCGACACACAATTCATCGGTACGTCAAACACAAATCAACAGCTTAAATAATATTCGAGGGTAGGTTACTAAAGTCGACGGTGAAAAGGAATGTAATGGAGGTAGACTAGATTTTTATCGCATTAAAGACCGTCTGTTAATTACCTTCGAGATGAAGACTCCTGGTTCTTTATCCGCAAAGGGCAAGCAGTTAATATCTGATCCACCGTAGATGGCCAGTCCCAGAGGTCCACCATTCGATCGGATAGTAACTTGGTCCACAGCATATCCGTTTTCTGTTCTTAACCGAACTGGCTGTTGTTCCGCTACACTACCAGAAGGTAATGGGTTGTTAGTGAAACCTGGTGTCGCACCAAGCCAGGATTCCTTTGTTTTCGGGGACGGGTGGGAGGTATTCACCGTGCTCAAATAGCTGGACCTCTCTTGCCCCAACGAACACACATGACCGTTCGCTGTAAGCGAAAAACAAGGACATTTAGAAAGAAAGAATGTTAACAAGCCATAACGGAAAGTTAAGAAAACTTGTTTATCGCATAGAACTGCGCGAAAGAGAAGCTCAAGAAACCACTAGAAACTCCGTTTCTATAATTCAGTAAGACCGAATCTCGTACCCAAAAATTTCAATCATAAGGTGTGCAGTGAAAATAGGGGGTGATAGGAAGAGGGCCACATAATGAAATCAGTGGTTTAAAATGTTTGTTGGCGTAACTTTGTCCCATTTTTCCCACGAAGTCGGAATCGGAGGATTACTCAGTGGTTGTTGTTGTTGTAATCAACACGCTCCGCGAGGTGTGCGATTGGACCATTCAATCGGCCTGATCAACCTTTGGTGTACCCTTCCAGAGCTTTCCACCCAGAAAGACTACGAGTATGGACAGCTTGACAAATCGTGAAGTTGAATGCGAGCAATTTACAATTCCGAGGGATCCGACCAGAGTATAGCAATGGCGGTGCACATAAGCAACTGTCCAGGGCGCACATTGGCCTCCAGAGAAGGTAGGTAACAGTAGAGTAAGATAACGCAAGTGGGTGTGGTTAGGTGGAAGCTTGCCATAGATCTGTACGTCATGAAGGGTGTCTAGTGCTTTGAGGATAGGCAACACTTTGTCTAGGATGTCTCTGATACCACAATGGCATCCAGAACCTCGACTAATGGATTGCACCAGAACAATCCAGGTGGACTTCGGCTCATTGAAAACTTAACGTTTTCAAAAGCTGATCGAAGTAGGGTGCAATGGTACACAAAGAATTGAATTACCCGACAAAATCTTGGTGTGCCACCAAGACAGTGACAGTGTGCTCTCCATCAAAGTGGATCCCAACAGTAGATCGGAGTGAAAACATCTTATCTTTATCTTTGAACAAAGGTACCTTGCTGATGATGAACGAGACGCCAGTGGGTAAAAGTATAGTCCAAGCGTTTAAACTGAATCACATCAAGGGGCATTGCCAGTTGTCGAAACAAAGGCCGCTTATAGTCAGGATGAAATGACCATTTTGTGAGCCCTCTAGTGAAACGGTATGAAATAAGCTGACTGAAAAAGAGGGACTAGTTTAGCCTCCCTCCTCCCGGGGGGGAGTAAGAAAGCAACAACATGCAACGCGGGAGGGCAAGGACGAAACAGACCGATATTCACGAAACCAGAAACAGTGACAACGGGCAGCTCGCATAAAACAATGGATATAATTCAAACCTGGTAGACCTGTCAAGTAAAGGGATTGATTCACACACACACACACACACACACAAAAAGAAGCCCGTTTTTCCAATCAGAAATACCGATAAAAGTAATACCTACGTGCTCGCTCTGTTAAACACACACACCACACACACAAAGAAGCCCGTTTTTCCAATCAGAAATACCGATAAAAGTAATACCTACGTGCTCATTGTGTTAACAAATAACGCAAAGGGCAGATAAACTCTATCAAACAGAGATATATTAGTAGGCGGTACCCAATAGAATTTCCGGAAAAGGTAACCCACTTCTGAGTTACGGATCATCAATTAATAGATGCAGTTCCTCAAAATATGCCGCTGGAACCAATACACTTTCCCTAGTCAGTCTGCAACAGTGACGTGACATTCACCAACCAACTTCTGAAACAGGTACTTCACTTGACTGTTTCGTTTGAACTTTGTCATCTACTCGGTCTAGTTGGCATCCCGATCTCAAGATACTCGGGAAGTGCTGCGCAAGAGGTCAAGTCACCAGAGTGATGTCACAAAATATCAATTCAACTGACTGTTGAAGGTTTATTCGTAGAAACGAGCAAAAGGGTACCAG
>NW_008751872.1:768591-773609 GCF_000715545.1 Opisthorchis viverrini | reverse complement strand
GCAGGAATGTAGGATTATGGTGAAACTGTGATCAGACTGATTTGGTGGTATTCATCTAAATAAGGTGCATTAAGTGCTCACCCTATGAGCCAATTGCAACCAACTAGTGGTAGATTGGAGCAGGTGTCTCAATGGTCAGAGATAAATGAACTCTCATATAGATCAGATATAGGCCTGTGAACGAAGCTTAACTACAGGCTCACATCAAAAGCACATTTAGGTGGAATTTTCCCTCTCTTATCCAGAGGGCATGCACACCATCAGGGAAAAGCATGCGGTTGGGAAGGCTGAAACAAACTAAGACGTGGCTGGAAAAAAACCCTGAACGAACCCAGAACCACAAGCGCCAGTAGGCTGAAATTTTGGCAAAAAGTACTTGGAGGCATCCATCTATCTCATGTCTGCTGCAGGGGAGGACAATACCAACGGGTAATGCGTTATTCACATCCACAAATTGGATGGATATCACTCCGATCGGAGCGAAGTGAGATATGAAAGATATATAATAGTTTGCAGGTTCTACAAGCACACAGTAGACTGTCACGTGGAGCTAGCGTGCCAACAAATAGGATACAGCTTTCTGGGACCGTGAAATTGCACAGTTCACGATCACTGCCTGACGGGTTAAACTGGTGGTGGTTGAGTAATAAGAGGATTAACCAGATCTTACAAAGTAAAACGAGAAAAAGGCTCATGTAACCGTCTCTTTGTGGCCGAAAACGAGTCGATGACCAACTGAAAGGACAGGAGGACTCAGTGGAACGATCGCGGAAGCACTGGTCAGGTTCCCGTCGCTTTGAGGCTGTGCACGAAAATCATCATGCACAGACGGGTGACAAACATACAACCGGTGCTTTTGAGAAGCATTGAAAAGATTCTCATTGAAACAGCTAGGGTGATTTAGTATTAAATGCATGCCGATTTGATCCTCTTAACTGTTGCTGTAGATAGAACAGCATGTACTTTGCAACGAATAGAATTCACATCATCTACCGCTTAACCACGTCAACTTGAAAGAACCCAATTCGCTTTCGAGAATTTATGCCAAGATTTTGAGTTTTCGAAGACTTCTGAACCTCCAGACTGAGTTATGATTGCATCATATTTAGTGACATGTAATGCATTTCCGGAAAGCTCGATTGCATCAGTTTTCTACGGGCGTTCCTTCAAAAACTTCTACCACCTTTCAACAGAAGACTTGTGCTGAGTGTCGTTCAAGAAAATTAGGTAAATTCACTCATACTGCAAATATCTTGAGGTGAGACACCCAGCTAGATGGATTGAGGATGGTTCTGCTAGTGGCATACTGTGGCCGTGGACTGTTGGTTCGCACTACCGCGCGTAAACCTACACGCGGACGTTACGGCTATATCCCACAAGCTTGCCCGGTCCCATTTCTCCTGAGGTGGGTGACATAAGTTTACCAAGTTCTGAATCGCAGCTGATCTGCGATGTCCTGCACAGATAAACCTCTAGTTTTCGTTCGCCAGTTTGGCAGCTAAAGAGAGAACATTTCTTGCCGAATTTTCAAACAGTCCTGTGAACACACGGTGACTGTGCGAGGTAAGAATGATGCTGACTCCCCTTATCGATCCGTTTGTTGTTCCTCAACTCAAAAACCAGGATGAGAAGACGTAAATTTTGGGCTTTTGGATGTAGCTGTTCCCAGTTAGCTGAAGAAATATCAGAAACATACGCAAATGCAAACGCGGTCGTTTACTGAAATTAGCCTTGGAGCTGGCGTGGTCAGCGTCTATCCAGCGATCCATCTTTACACACTACTACATACTATTATAAACCCGCACCCATTCTCCGAGAAGTCAGAATTGTTAACGGGGGGAATATTAAGTAACAAAAAGCCGTTGGTTGGAAACACAGCGTACCTTTGATACGGGGGATTTAAAAGTGCTCCTAATGCGCGGTGTCCTATATCGAGGAGGGTCTTAAAACCGGTACTTAGAAGTAATGATCTAAGGGTGGCCAGATCAAGTGATACGTATAATGAATCAATGGCACTCCCACTGACCACTATTTGTTATCGCCGAAACTTAGAGGAGAGGACGAACAACAACCGGGTTATGAAAAATCCAGCCGCACTTGGTATGATCGGTAGATATCGCTTACTTGTTAGAGGGTCAGATGATAATTCTAATCAACAGATGGAGATGTATCACCATATTATTGTCTGTTGCCTTTGGTGACGAACCTGTGTATGAAATAGCATATTCTGTACTCTTCAGTTACCCTCTAGTAAGCTGGTTGTTTCCCGTTTCCTCCTAGAAGCCTATGGTTAAGCAGTTCTCATGTGGAGGTAGTCCCTTCAGGCGGAGCTTCCATTAGTCCAAACAGACCCGGACTTGAGGACATCTACTGAAAAAACTACTGGTGATCCGGTCTATCTGACGTTGGAACCATATAAGATTCAACTTTCCCTACTGGTTCTATGTATCGCTGATGACAAGACGTCGCCTTGACAAGTTCATTGTGCAGTAGGCTTGCTAAAAAAATTCTACGTATATTCGTAATGCACTACTCATAAGGTTACTGAAATTCTACGTAGTTAAAGTGACTGCACATTGAAGGAATAAGGAGGCGCACCTTGCGTATTTTTAGAGCTAACCGTTATCCTATTCGATGAACCTGTCATAAGGTTACACGTACTAAAATGCATGAGAACCGAATAAGCTTTCGAACTCGAGCGCGATGACCCAAGGCCTCTAAAGGACAAAACGCTTGAAAATGTTAGAACAATGCCCTGTTCTGGGCAGATCAGGTTCACCGAAAAGTCAAATAATGAAACAGAAAGGGGTGATGGTAGGGTCATAAATTGCAACATTCAGTGGATTGACCCAGAGGATATTCCACTGAGACTTATCATCCTCGGACATAAACTGTCACGAGCAGTATATGCGAACTTATATAAAGATGCGGAGAAAAACTGGAAGACTCATCGTAAGACCTGTCGTCGTTTCTTGCTTTACTGAGGAAGATTTTGGGAGGAAATGAATACGGCTTATTTTGACCTGGATTTTTCTAACGGTCCCCATTCACCATCATCGTATTAAAAGCTTTAGTGTCTCTGTTTAGGTTTCATCTACTCGCTTACGTTGAAAGCAACTGCAATACGCATTATCCCCTATCCTACTTGTGGGCGTTGTTTGAATTATTTTGACTTGATCACGTATTGACTCCTCGGTACCTGATAAAGTGACTGAATGGAGCAAAACAAGTTGTAAACTACCGTTTCGTTCGATTTAAGGTATCTGCTTTGACGATGGTGCCGGACTTGATGCTAGAGTCTGTGCTGACAACGAGGATGAGCGGTCAGTCGTAGTTAAAATCCAGTTTATGAGATGGACGCTGAAATCCAATTTAGGGTGTCAGAAATGTCCACTGGTGGTGACTGACAACAGAAGTGAAATCATCCAGCTACGAGGTGACCCCGCATCGTGTTAACTGAAAGCTTCCGTAGTTCACTCCGAAAAGTCAGAAGTGAGAAACTATTGTCAGTGGACATCCTACCGGCCCCAATTACGCGAGGAGCTCCCGGTTCTTCGTTTGTGAAAGAAACAAACAATGCGAAATGGAAATGCTATTGGCGTTGGAATCCGCCACGCGTGGGGAAAACGGTGAATCGTCTGAATTAAATATTTCGAAGATTGTCAGATCGGATTTGTTTCAGACAACCAATCTATTCAGTCAAGTGGGGATGGTACACACACGATAATAAGCCATTAGTCAGGTAAAAAAAGACAGAATTTGACGAAGAGAGCAGCGGAATGGTGGGAGCATTTAGGCCATCATCATCATCTATTCGTTTTCTAAATTGAGTCCTCAATAGAATATTTTAAACGTGAGTGAATTCCCCGCATCATACAGAGCAATACTATGATACAATTCATGTTCGGATCCTTAAACTGTTCACGCTTAACAGGACTACCTATATTGAAAATCCGTAAATTGAAAACATGAATTTTTTGCCTTTGGTTTTCCTGAGTGTGTTTTAAGGCATTTAGACGGCGGGTTGGACGAAATGAAAGAGCCTGCTTTTGACCAATAGTTGGCATATGAAAACAAACTGAGCAATAAATAGTCAGGATAATTTAGTTGAAAGAGTATCGAGTATCACAGAAGCTCTGATGAGCACCAATCTTCTACATCAACCTCACGCTTCTAATTAAAGATGGAGAGCAGCATGAGACTGACCATTTTAGGATCTGGTCACACTTTCACTAGAGATGGGGTTCTCCGGTTCAAATCTTAATCACAGTGGAACCACATGTAACGGAAGGCAAGAGAAAAAACGATTATGGCAATAAGATTTCAAAAACACCTACCGGCAGTGGTGGTTGAAGGTGTGGTTGGTTTTGCGAATTGGGGCAAAGGACGCAGAAGCTCTAGATCGACAGAACTACCCGAGCCGGTCAACAGCGCTATAACCTGATCGTGCCTGGCATCTTTCACATCGATTCCATTGACCTGCAGAAGCATGAGGTAAAAAATAACGTCATAAAAGGGGACGGAGAAATCGACACATGCATCAGTAATAAGGGTAACTTATGGCAACTGAGCACCAGGATAATGCGTACTGCTGTCAGTGGCAATGAAAAGGGTAATGAGTGTCATAGGTATGAATCCAAGAACTCAACGGCCCTGCGATAAGAGGAACAGTAATAACAGTCATCAAAATAGAAAATACTAGGTAACCCAAAAAGTCGGAGAATCACACGCATGGATGTAGGTGAGCGCTTGTTAGGTTGCCAGCGACAAACAATAAGATGCTATTCGGCCAGCGTCAACAAAATCGACTGATGATGTGAGCACCTGTATCGATCAATCACGTGTAGTTTCACTAGTGATTGATCGACTTTACTGATTTGTTCGATCGATTTTAACTCAGCAGATCGGACATTGGGCCTTGTTAGTTGTTTGTTCTGTGCCATGATGCACTAAATTTCGTCATCAAAAATGAAGAGTCGGGATTTGAAAAAAAACGTCTTTGCAAGCTTACAGCCAGC
>NW_008751872.1:752476-768403 GCF_000715545.1 Opisthorchis viverrini | reverse complement strand
ACAAACAATAAGATGCTATTCGGCCAGCGTCAACAAAATCGACTGATGATGTGAGCACCTGTATCGATCAATCACGTGTAGTTTCACTAGTGATTGATCGACTTTACTGATTTGTTCGATCGATTTTAACTCAGCAGATCGGACATTGGGCCTTGTTAGTTGTTTGTTCTGTGCCATGATGCACTAAAATTTCGTCATAAAAATGAAGAGTCGGGATTTGAAAAAAAACGTCTTTGCAAGCTTACAGCAGGATGGAGGATCTCTAAATGTGACTGGAAACTTAAGTGACATAGTGGTACATTTTTCAAACGTGCTGATTGTTGTACAGGGGAAATGAACGGCCTCTATTCTCACGGATTGACGTAGAGGGAATTTAAATAAAATTAGATTTTGTTTCATTTTACTTTAAATAAAAGTATCAAAACCCTTGGAAAATAGTCGGTTTGTGGGACTAGGACAAGGCTTTGTTGCTTTTTCCCAGATGAGTTGATTTGAAGGCAGGACAAACGGAATCTTAGGTTGCCAAAAGGACCAAAAAAAGAGAAAAAACATCGAGCAGTGCGTAATAACTTCGTACTCGGCAATTCACCCAGCTGATGGGCTTAAAAGCAAATAAATAAATCGTTCAGATATAACACCTTTTTGGTGCCTAGCTGCCATGCTACCCGAAGGAACCACGAGGGCTGGGATACTGCCAGGTTGCCCAAGCCTAGACGGGGTAAGTCGAGATGCAGAGATCGGGTTCGAACCACGGAACTTTGGGTTGGGTCAGTAGCGCTCTAACCACTTGAGACATCTCGTTCTTTGGTGGGTTTAGCTCCAAGCGTACTAGCTTTCAGGATATTTACCATAAGCAAAGTGGTTCACATTGTAGACTTCCTTTCTACGACCTGGGTTCGATTCTCTGCATAAGTGCATCCAAACTGGCCGCTTGGCCCCACCTAGGAAACTATGTGAACATGCTGTCTAACTAATAAAGAACGTAGGAAGATACGTTTTGAGGTTGTCAGACCCAGAAAGGAAGGACCGGTGGATCATGTTTCAAACGAAAAAGCCAGATGTTGGTCACAATACACGGGGAGGATGGATTTAGTACGACTATCTCTATCGAAGTGCCCTCCAGATTGAGAAGGCGTGGGGTAGGATCACTTAAGAATAGTACTGAGTGCCAAGAGTAAGAAATCAGGTTGAAACGGCTACCCATTGCCTTTCACCTTCATTATTCTGTCAAACAGCTGGAGAGCAAAGCATCAAATTGTGAACTGAAACACGTTAGCCCACGGGTAACTTATTGGCACCTTGGACAAAAAGACTTAAAACTGAACCGGAAGTCCACTAAGATCTGACACACTAAATGCCGGGTCGTATTCCTCACGCAGAGCGGTCGTCAATCACTGAAGTAATTCAACGGTAACGACAGAATCCAAACTAACCGACGTCCGAATAGGGGTGAATTTCAACCTCGCTAATGGAAGTAAAAGCACAAAAATGTACGAAAACTCACCTTAATTAACTGGTCCCCGACCCGCAAATTGCCGCACTTGCTTGCGGCACCGCCCTCAGTTATTTTGCTGATGGTAATTTGCTAAAAAGCGGAATGGATAGGAAAGTTACTAAGCAAGGACGAAAGTGAGAATTTTTTCAAAATGAAGTTACGCTAAATTAGAGGGATGAACGAGGAGGTTTGAACCGAAAGGGCTCATATGCCGTTGATGTTTTACAATCCCGAGAAAATCTTCGAGTTTTTGACGGTTAAATCGCAGCGTGCTTGCTGGAATGCCAAAATACTCGCATTTTTAAAGAGGACAATCGAATGACTGAATTGGATAGGGGAAAAAGCACAGCCCAGTGCTTTACGCAGTTGATGTGGATCAACAAAAAACTTCGAACCATGACTTTCTGAGGTCTGTTCAGGCGAGAATTTCTGCGCCGGAATTTCTTCAAAGCTATGAATTAGAGCCTACTGAGTTTACGGGTCAAATAGTTACGGAAAGAAACAACTTTGTGTCAGCCAAGTAGTGAATAATGTTCAAAATTCAGAGTCCGTGCAGTTTCCATCGTCAGTGTTTTCAGTTTGTTAAGTAATTCAGCCTCCATTGTAGTTGTCTTCAATGACGCCTAAGGTCCCGTCACTGCGTCGAATCAAGACTTCTTTGCTTGCGAAATATGGTTCGTGTCAGGTGTGGCCACCGTGTTTGTTCACTCCACAACTCAATTAAAGTCATCGACCAGGTAGAACATGTCTATTATTTTAGGCCACCAGTCGGAAGTACACTGAGCATTCCACTATGATTGATCGTTACTTACTTGCCACCTTCAAGGGGGAAATATTCAATGCGTCAATCACTTGACCCCTATTTTAATGTGTGCACCTACCTGTCTCTGTTAATCTTTGCGGTCACACCCTCGATTTAGTTTGAGAAAGACTACTGTTCGTTTCCCACGGTGGCTCAATTCATAAACCCAGCTACCATCTTTCGACCCATAGTCAGGTAGGTTTCATCATGACAATGTCCAGCTGCCATCACTTCAGCTCCACCAGATTGAACGTGTGTACCGTTTTCGGCCACCAACCGGGCATACACTAAGTGTTCTGACTGTGACTGATAGTTGCTAAAATACCATTTCCAAAGAAGGGAAGTTGAAGAGGACCCTCAGTGGCGAACCGAGCAGAATTTCCCGTGCCAATCACCTGGTACCTCGGTCTCATATACGATAATCAACTGGATATCAAGATTAGCTGACTGACGTGGAAATAAATCATTCGAGATGGTTTAACTATTCCATGTTTTCTTTCCATAAGTTAAAAATATCACCACCCCCCATGAGCGGCACTAAATTCAACAATTGTTCTCCAAGGTTTATTTTGAATTTTTCGGTTACACCATTAGGTAATCATATTGCATATCGGATACGCTGCCTAACACCTTGGACAATACAGCCAGTCGCCCAACCCCACATTTCAATGTGCGATTAGCTCTCAGGGTACTCTTCTATCCTATTGGTACATTCTTTCGACTACTCTGAGTGACAAAATAAACCTAGCTTTTTTGTTCACACACACACACACACACACACATACCCTCGGTTGATGTGCAGTAAGGTTTCACCATCTGATAATTCCATTATAACACCCTCGCCTCAGCTAGAGGTGTGAACTGGTAGGAGCTTTGCCAGTACATCACGGCAGCATGAACTGGTTTGACGTCCACCAAAATGCCAGATTAAGTAGCTGAAACGTACTATCGGTTGGTGAGTGTGAGAGTGCCAGTCTGCACCGAAAAAAAACAGTGATTTCAAAGGAAGGAATACTAATCATAAGGTTGCTAAAAACTGTTTGAAAGTTTACAAGTGAATTTGCGTCATTGGGTAGAAGAAGTCCTCAAGTTTCCGTCAACTTCATATTCTATTTGTTTCATTTTTTGACTCCAAAGCTGACCCCGACACATTCTGTTCATCACACGAAAAAAATGTATGTCAATGAGCTCTGATAGACTGTAAATTCCTGAAGGTCAGTTCCAGGCGTGCGAGGAAAGCTACTCCCACTAGTCGGCTCGTGTAACTGAGCACTGACGAAACGTTTGTAAGCTAACTGCTGACCTCGGCGAAAAGGTCGGCGGCCTTCTGATTAAACACTGACTACTTTTATGTTCTGTACGTTACACAGCTCCAACAACTGCCGCACAGATCAGCTGAATTATTGAGTAGTCCATTACTGGCTATCACCTGACTTCCGACTAGGTTTGATGAAATCCCATGAATACCTTGTCGTGTGGGCATTACCGGCTGCTGCAATGCAGGAGCACTTTATTTTTCAAGTTACCAAAGAATATATAACAGTATAGCGCCGAAGTCCAGGGGTGTCGATGTGGTCAGCGCGCATGATAACGCAGAAGCAGACTGTCTCGCAGTCGGAAATATTGCCACTAGCAAACGAAATGGATAGAAACCAGGGTAGATTGTTCCGGGAGGTATCACCCAATACACTAAGCCGTCGAAGGGGAGCAATCTGTGGACAGTTCATGTGGAACGGCTGAAATTTACACACACCTACAAGAGCACCAAAAAAGAGCGGCTACGAGCAGCCTAGTAAAAAATATCACACAACAGAGCAAGCTGTATCACCAAAAAATGTTGAAATCCAGAAAGGTCGAGCAGAGAGTTATCAGCAAACCATTTAAGAGGCAAGACATACGGGCCAGGGTTGGAGAGCTGTGTTGAGGTAGGGTGTGCGAGCTTTTTTAGTCTTATAAACAACCTGTAGAACAACAGTAAACAAGATGCGACGGACAACAATTTGTCCCATGTGAACGGATATTCATCAACTTTGGAATTGTTGACGGATGCCTCATAAAGAGTTTGTGGTAATCCACGGCCGAAGTTGTCCCCAGAGAGAGCGAACAATATGAATTCTCGAGATAGCTCAGTGGTTAAGGCGCCAGCTTACAAACCGGAAGGTCCGTGGTTCGAATCCAACCTCAGCATCTCGAATGATCCTGTCTAGGCTGGGGTAACCTGGCATTATCGCAACCCTCGTGCCTCCTTTCTTTAGCACGGCAGCTAGGCACCAAAAGGACACTACAGCTAAACGATTGCGCATAGTTGTGATGAAGCTCATCCAACAAGTTAGGTGAACCAAAACAAATGAATATGGTAAAAGTAGGGCAGGCAGTTACATGATCACCAATCACAATTCGCCGATCAACTAGACATAACCCAAACCTTGAAAAGAGCAAGTAAACAAGGACAACAAGAGTAAAACGAAGCACAGAACAATCACCAGAAATTGACCGGAAGAACGAATGTATCAACGAACAACTGCCAAGCACAACTCACGTGTACCTTAAGAAATGCAAAACGCTGCACAAAGCGATAAAAAAGCAAGAGTGCGGAGAAGGAAGAGGGTAACCATAAAACTATGATTAAAGGGGGTTATTGTTGGCATGGTGACATGTAGATATCATGGTGAACTATTGTTATGGTTATGCGCTGACTGGGGCTACAGCTGTTGTTCTACTAGGGGACTTACCCCATGGTCTAATGAAGTGGGTAGCGTTCCACGACCTCCCGCAATGCTAAATCCCAGGCCACTTGGTTCGCGATGAATAGTGCATTTGATGTGTTGGAACTAGAAAAGTACGGAGCAAGCGACAATATAAAAAAATGCAAATGCGGGATTCAGACTGAAACGGTTGAAGCTGGATGCCAACGATTGGAGCGGTGATACACCCAGTGCAATAAGGAACTGAAATTGTGAGTAATCTGAAAAATAATAAAGGGTCACGAAAACCACAGACTGATCACTGAAGTTATGCACACGAAGATACGCATGTGACCTGGGTACTGTGTGTCACGTGGTCAATGACGAGGCTAAGTAACCTCCTACCAGTTCGTTCATACTACCTATGCTAGTGTTGTTTTATATATTGACGAACGAATCGCACAAGCATCTCCATTGATCACTATGTCTGGCTACGTGGCAACAGGCCAAACTCAGTCAATCGAATGTGCAAATCAGGCGATAAGCATAAACCGTGATCGGATACGACTTTCGCAGCAGTAAGATGATTGATTAGCGTAACATAAATGAGAATCGAAGATTCACACAGGATTTTTTTTATCTTGCGAGCAACGCGAACCAAGTTAGGCTAAGATCACGAAAAAACAGACGGAGGGGGGAATTAATTATCGTAGTGCTGCAGTCTAAGGTAGACAGAATACCTTTCGGCGAAAACAAGTTACGGATTGGCAAATATCAACATAAGGGAGGTGGCCGCTTCCACTTGTTCCAAAGAATAATCCCAGTGATGTGTGTCAGTCAGCAACGATAACAAAATACGGATTCGAACCAGAGTCTCCGGTGGGATCACTTCTACTGGCCAAAATGAGTTGTTATCTAGAATGAGCTCTTAGTAACAACGTTTCGGTCACGTTGTGGATAAGTAAGGCTCCTGATCACCCATCTCTTTCCGTGAGTATCTGGTCCAGAGACAGCAGCGAGGCGTTATCCCTCATGGTCACAATGACATGCGCCTAGGCATAACAGCCACGGCAAAGGAGTGATGAGAGTAATAGTGCATAAGTGTTACGTGATCATTAGAATATCCCGGTTAGAAAGGAAAAGGGGTGGGAATAATGAGAACTATTGGACAACATACAGTTAAGCCAGAGATGTGCGGACCAAACATCGTACCGCTTTCGATAAAATGAGGCTATGAACTATATTTGGTCAGGTTTATTGTTGTTTGAGAGAGTGGAGCACGTTAATTGGCAATCGAAAAGGCGACAAGTAAACCGTTGCAAACTGAATGTGCTGGTCTGGTAAAACGTTGGCGAATTAGGGCTGATAATTAAAAAAAACTACAATACTCTGACACATTCAGTGTGATACCAGTGGGGTAGGGCATATCGAGTACAACTAGTTGAGTTGATAGGAGTTTCAACAGCAAATGAACGACATGAGTCTTTCTATGTGCTGTACAAAGGAATACGACGTGAAGTCAAGGCTGCGTCCCTAAGAAACTGTATGGAGTAGAGCCGCTCAACCCAATGTACGAGGTCACCATCGTGCAACGTGCATCTTCCAACCGCAGAGTTGACGGATTTGTAGTGCGTTTAATGGTCGTATATCGTCCGGAGACCTGACCATTGTTAGAAAGTGTCAAAAAAATCGGTGGTTGTTACCACCAAAGCATTTCTCAAAAACTTTAATAACGTCTGGGGATTTTTCTAAGAGCGCGCACGCAAAAGATGAATCAATGAAAGTTCACACTCTGTGCTGGTCCTGTCAGGTGCTTCAAATTCCAGTAAAGTGTCTGACAGAGTCCTATTAAGTTAACTACCCACAGGCTGGGGGGGAAGCAATAATCTGTCATCCACACGAATAGTGATGCCACCACCAAAGGCCGACAGATGCGGTCTTTACTGAGAAGCATTTCACAATGGCGAGGAAAAATTCAGTGTCGAGTGAAGTTGTATTATGGTAGTTCACTCCAATCCACAAACACACACACACTCTCTCGGGAAGCAAAGGTGTGACAACTGGAACCAGTGCGCGAGTTGATTAAGGCAACAGTGGATAGGGAATTCACTGCCGATTAAGGGACAGAGTTAGCTAACCGTTTCCAGCGACCGCCCTGCACGGCAATTGTGATTCGAGATATTTGAAATGGCTCATCCTCAAGCAAGACAACCGAAGTAAAATGTGTTGGGACACACTTTGAGCCCCACTCGTAAAGGACTCGAATACCCGAAATATAAATTGAAGTAACAACGTATGGACGACAACGAAATCCAAGAATGTGTTGTTTGTAATTTGGATTGGATGAGTTCTCATCTTCCTACGGCACAAAATATGAGTACTTACGGCCGAGTCGGTGGGGGTAAGGCGATTTGTGCCCGACGGAAAGGAAAGTGTAGGCAAAACGTTCGCGGACAAAATACTGGAAGACGGAGGCACACCGTCGACAGGGTTTGTGGCCTCGCGGGAGATAACGATGCGGAATTCATCTGTGTTAGCTCGGAGAGCACCGACTGCCACATGGTGTTCCACATTGACCAGAGAAGTCCCGTTCACCTAAAATACAAAAAACAAGTGAGCTGGACCAAACAGGTCGGGATAACAGTTCTTGACAGCTGAAGGAGTGAAGGAGTACGAGTATCCCAAAACAGAAACCACAAAATTATCTTTGGCGATTTTCGCTGGGAGTGGCCCCCTTCTGTGAGGCCCCTTACAAAACCTTAAGTGAAGAGACACTTGTAGACGTTGCAGAAGAGTGGTTCCTCTTCGGAATCGGTGGTGGGGTATTGTGTTGAATTAGGGATGTCGTTTAATTATCATCTTCATAGTAGCCCAGTCCCTAAATGAGCGGTGCATCCGAAGTAAGGTGAAAAAGGGCGTTCCCATTCAGAGTAAGGTCCATGCGATATTCTCAGTAGGAGCAGGAGTCAACCAGAGGGAACTGTTCTAAGAAACACTATGGGTAGTGCGTTCTGTTAGAAGAGACAATTTTCTTACCACAAGATCGGACTCTAGTGCTAAGAAACCTGTGAAAATACAAGCCGAAAGGGGTGCAAGAACCACAAAGCTGACCTACATCGTTCCATTCATCAGTTCACGCGTTCTTCTATCTCCTTGAGGACCGGGAACCTAAAACAGGTGCGGCCGACTACACAGTGCATACCAGTATGTTGTGATCATCATACGCATGGTTCCATTGAACTTCAGTCATTCATTGTGTATAGAATTACGTGGATTATTCAGCCGATTGTATGAGCGGATTACAAACAAGCTCATTTGGAAAGAAGTTTGCTAGGTAACCTGAGGCCCAGTGTGCAATCATGATTCAAGGTTGAAGTATGAAGGCACAGTAGCTTAAAGTTATGTATTCCGTGCTTTTGTAATCTAGGAACTTAGGGTTGTCATCAAAAATGAGGAGACTGAGGGGGCTTCTCTGCCCCTAATGTGGGTTCCACAGACCTCACTTTGAAAGGATCCTCCTTGGAGGCTTCATATGATGGCCAAAATCACTAGCAGCGAGGATAACTACACCGAGATGACACTCGATTTCGTGGAAGACTAGCATTCACATCATGTCTAGTAGTAGTCGAGCGAACGACTGATAGATAGCAATAAAAGAGAGCTCATGAAATGTAATAAGAAATGAAAGATGTTACATTTACACACTGATTAATAAACGGATATAGTGCAACTACTGAAGGACCCGGAATCTCCTTGTTTAGAGGGGGCATATTTCAGAGAAGCGGGTGTCCTATCGGGTATGGAACCGTAAAGGTGGGTGATTCAAAAAATAGTGCAACAATGCACGAACGAACCTCAAGGATCTTGTCATTCAGCCGAAGACCGGATGAAAACGCCAATCCATCCGGATTGAGTCGACTGACGAAGATGCCCTGGTCGGTGCCCTGATAGGGAATAGACCCGACTCCACCGGCGATGCTGAGACCCAGGCCGGAACCGGGTTGACGTCGGATAACGACAACCATCTGCTGCTGTGGTCTGCGTGTGATATCTGCAACTGTCGCGCTTGGGAGGGCAGTTGACACGCGCTCACTACCATGGGCAGTTGAATCAGCGATTGAGGTGGAAATGGCGGCTGCCAACATTCTCAGGGTGCCGTCGGCCTGTTGTAATGAAAAAGACTTGTATGAGCTGCGTTTATTCAGAGAGAATCATAGCTACAGGACATGTGGAACCTAATGGCAATGCACGTCCGTGAACACAACTTAGTTTCTATCTTGAACAGCAAGGTTAACGTTTGTGCTCTGTTGGGTGGGGGTTACCGAACAGTCGACAAGTCTACCAAGTAGTCCGTATTTTGGTCTAGAACAAATAGGTTTTTACCTTTGCAGTTGGCCGGGAGATTCCACTTTGTCTTTGCTTTGACCACGAGGTGCGCCTTGCATCAATAAGTTTGGTGCACACAAAAACATTCTCTCTGAATTACTTTGCTAGTGCAGATTTTGCGGTATATCATTTAACCGCCTGATACAGGAGACTTTAAACCCACCCAGACATTTCCCAAACTGAGGCCCGAGGATTCTATCTCTATTATCCTAGTTTATTGTCTGCAGTCAACTTTGAATGAAAGTGACGCCAACATGGACATTTCGCAGCTATCTCTCCCCAACGCTCAAATTACGACTTATCTCAGTGGAGTGTAATTCATCTATGAGCAGTCACTCCAGTTGACGAAACTGATGTATGCTATCTCTGCACTGCGTAACAGGCCTATTCAAAAAGCGATTCAATTACAGTATAACCCTCACTGATTGGATCTGTTGAGAGCGGTTACCCCGGAAAGTAGACTGCTGTAAAGGGGCCGCTAAACCTTCGTTTGTTAACAGCAGAGCACCTAACCCTATTTCTTAATTTGATGAAGGAGCAGCGTAGCTTGGGACGTGTAAACCAACATGGTATCTAACTCTCTAAAATGGCGAAAATGATTAAGAACGGCCGTTTTAGGGAGGCGCATGACGGAGTGTTTCAAAGTACAGGTAATCTCAGAATCAGGGTGAGATCAGTAGATTGAAGTGCATGGTAGATACACCACGACATACCTCGTGGCCTACAATCTCTAAAGTTGTGAACAGGAGAAACGTGACGGCTAGCGAGGGTGATGTAATAAGGAGTTCAAAACTGAATAGACAAAACGATAACCAAAGGTTGTATTCCCGCATTCTCATGACATAACAACTATTTAACTAATTCAAAACGTTTTCTTCACAGCGTTACGTCAGTGGCATACGTCCTTCTTAGCCTAGGAAAACGGTGCGCTCGTTCTGCAAAATTGTGGCAATACCGATGTGTTTCACAGTGATTCCGGAAAACCGCAACACTATTTCTGTTGCCCCTCTTGTTGCCTTACAATCAGTTTACGTCATATCAATAGTAAGGCGGTCTTGATCATAAGTGGTATTACAGCGAAACATCGAACAGTGTCCACGATTTCTTGCGACAAGTGTTACTGAAGCTAGCCCATCCAGCGGGTGATACATAATTACCGTTCCAGTAACGTGGAAGATGGGCATCATTTCTCGGTCTCGCATTAGCATATGAGGGTCTGGAGACTGACGTCCGCCATGGAGCTAGTTTTATATTTTTATTAATTGATCCAGCAGACTGCCAATGTGGAAGCGTCACGTGATTCTCGTTGATTCACACAGACGCCAATAGTTGTGCAGGAAGCGACATTCATGGTCACATTTGTAATAGTGAGTCAAGGGTTGTGGTTTGTACCTGTATTTTCCTACGATTATCTCAAATAATTACGCTGGAAAATGAGCGCGCCCATTTACGCCACCTGCGTTCACTACCGCATCGACCAGTCACTCTCCAGATTCTAGCGTGTAGGGATGATTACCGGTTCACCGGTGAACTGGGGAGATTTGTGCATCTTTATCAGTGTCCAATTATAGCCGCCGACCGAAGCCAAAGCAGGGATGATGATGTGACAGGAGCCGAAAATTCCACAGCATACAAGCACGACTGCTATACAAACAGTTGCTCTCACACTAACGTGCGCAAGGAAACGTGTGACAAAGTAAGTCCACTTCAGCCAAGCGACCGCATCACAATGGCACTGTAGGAGGTCTGTGTGAAAATTTTAGTGCCAAGCTGATTGTCGGAAGTTTGCAAGCACAACGGCTGCTTGTATCACCGCCAACCAGCTTGACTAACGTTTTCCCAATTTCAAAAAATAAACAGATCTGTTAGACATGGAAACCGACTAACTGTTTTGCACATATTCTCTAGAATAGCAACTGTGCCAAAAAGGGAAGCGCGGCACAGGAGGGAAGGAAAGTCGTGTACTTTCAACCCGATCTCCACTAGTTGAATGTTTGACTTTTTGTAAACAAGCACGGTCCCGAACTGATCTCCACAAGAAAGATTTCCTCCTCATTTATGGCAGGTTGACTGTAACAAGGGAGACAATCAACATTTTGAATTCCTACTGAAACAGAGTGGTTATCTGGTCTTTGCTGATTGGTTCCTCCTGAAAAGCATGAAACTAGATCCTCCTAGACATCCATTTCTCGTGGTGGTCTTCCCTTACGCCTGTGTATCACTTTCAGACTACCTCGGAATTGGATACTGCGGTAATCATCCGAGCACATAACCACGAGGAATTAATTCAAACAAGTATCATTACATTATTTTCACTGGCTGAATCTGCGCTGAGGTAACACTGTAAAGGCTGGAGCAGATGTACCGTGACCAAGTTTCGATAATTAGATCATCTTCCCATCACGTTCTACCACTAAATGTGCCTCTGGACGGTCTGATCGCATTACGCTTTCATATTCCCCAAGGAAATGCCAATCACAACCATCTACTTACTATTGATCTGTGGTGATGACGGGAGAATAGTCGCCACGTCAGTGCAGTGCATTCAGTGGCGAACGAGCGAGTTGGTGGTAGACAGTTCGACAGGTGCGTTTTATGAACAAGTACGACTGGAAATAAGAAATTGGGGGGGCGAAGCATAACTAAAGCCCCGGTAAGTCTGACCAATCTGCTTGCATGACTAATATGGAACAACAGTTTACCGTCTTCAGTATCAAGCCGAATGAACCATGAGGTGGCGTCTGCACTGCAACTTAAGTCGAGGAAGATCGTAAAAATGGTTGTATTCGACGTGTTAGAAATGCTAGTCAACACAAAGGAGCACACAAAAATATACAAGTGAACACTTAAGACTCAGTGTCTGGTATGAGGCGCTTGTCACACACGAGATCGAAATAAGCGAAGTATGAAATGTGGTTGATCGTAACAACCAATCACTTTCTTCTCACTATCGGTCTGTCATCGAAGCCTACACGATGTTAACCGACGCCAAACAACTTCTTCGTGCCACTGGGTGATTTGCTAGCACATGTTTCATCAAATACATCAGCATATACAGATGCTATCGAACGCATATGGCTGAATCAAACTGACTAGTCATTTGATACGGTGATTACTACTCGGGTTGTCATACGAAGTCCACAGCAGTTCGGTGGGAGCAAGTTGTTGCAGAGAGAATAGAACACATGCAAAGTTGCTGCCAGTTGTCAGGTAAACAGTGGAAACTGTCTACGAGGAAAGCAAGCTAGAAATTTATCAGCCTCATGTGAGAACCATGGTAGGGGCGATACATTGCTCTCCAAGGGGAATACACTCTGTTTGAGGAGACGATTGTCCTGACACGGAACTAGCTTCCACTACTGCGCCCCTTCATGAAGGAGATAGCCACTTAAAACCACACATCAAAAACCTTCTAGCTCGAGAAATGGGTGATTTCACCCTCTTTCGCCCCACCCAAATAAAGAACTACCTTTTAGAGTTGATCAGGATTTATGAATTGACTATCTTAAGGAGACTATCCATGACACTATTACTTGCGTTAGACTATTCTGAGACAGCGCCCTTCTGAGTGAGTTGCTTTCCTCTGATAGATGATAGCTAACCATGGTAGCAGGTCAGGAGGACAGTACCTTATGGGAAAGCGTGGGAATACAGGATGGGTGGGAGTAACCGGATTCTGGGGGGAAAATCGGTTCGCGAGTAGATTCCTTGAATCCATGGGCACTTACTCTGTCGACGAAAGTATCCGACGCTCCTGGATGTTGTGAAGTGGATCCCTGATATTTTGCTAGAATTTTTAGTACGGCCTCTTCGCTATCCACTGCAAACGAAAAAAATCGGAGTGATACGCAACAAATCAGGTGTTTGACGGGAATAAGTTTGACGAAGAAAGAAACATGGCCAGATACCATCATTGAAAGGCGCCAAGAGGTGGAACTGCTTTAAATCCATCGATCCCCAAGGATTTACTTCAGAGAACACCCTAGACTACCCCCGTGGGATGGAATACCCTCAACCTAGCAACAATCTCTTTCGTATAACCACGTGGTTGCGCACAGCATTTGCAATCAACTCGCTCCTCCGAAGTACAACAAACTCTCTGGTGCAGTCGAATTCGTTTCGCTCATTCACCGTGATGATAAAAAGGAAATGCTGTATATTTTTATATGAGAAATTTGCGTTTAGACAGTATGTACCACCAAGTACATGTATCACCTGGACAATCGTTCAGCCTACACACCATGAATAACGACCTGATCAGAAACCCATGGCCGCCTGTTCCGACATTCCACACATAGTTTTGGCATTACTGAAAGGCTTGTCACCAGTAAGTGGGAACCTAATGACTGGACAGCTACGTGATTCATGGGACTATCGACAGGGGCTTCATGAGCAAAAAATACTTGCTTGACAACAACGTAGCAGAATGCTTAGGTTACTAGTGTTGTGACGAACACTTGGAATAATGAAACCAGGTGTCTTCATGTCACTGCATTGACTCAGGACGATTGTGCGACACTGCACTAACCACTTTCGATAAACAAAGTGCGAAAGAAGTCCTGTGAGATGGAAGCAAACGAACTTCCGGGGATCAACAGGTGTCGGAATGGCACTTCTCTATCCGGCACGCAGAAATGATAGTTTTTTTCGATCTCCGACATGTTTCAGACCCCGTGGTGGTGATCGCCGAAGAGAGGTGTCAGTTCTAGATTTTTACCCCTTATAAAGGCTTTCTCTTGTGGACGCGTGTGTGTCTATGGCTACTTTTCTCCTGAGCTCAACACATCCACTGGCGTCAGGGAAGAATGTCCTCTATCGCCCTTTTTCAATTCGTAACTGATACGCTTCTTGAATCTTCTTTACCTGACTCTAACGTCGGGATCGAAAAGCTGCTGGGGCGTTCGCTCGAGGATAATCGGTACGCTGAACTTGGACCTAGCCCCTTAGAAATCTAAACTATTTTAAAAAGCTAAAATAATTCTACTGGACAGCTCAGTATGCACTCTGGACCTACAAAGTGTAACATGTTGCTGCAAGATTGGGTGGGATTAACCCCAAGCCTCATGTTTGTAGTATAACATGGTTTAACGTGGTGAACAGGTTTATCAATTCGGTCAGCTGCACAAGTCGGGCGAGTGAAAGATGAAATTAATTCCCGAATGGGACAGGACCAAGCAACGCTTGCTAAGCTTCGACATTTATGGTGCCCACGTGACATGAGTTTGGCTGTTGAGTGTCGCGGTAAAATCCGCCCCTGTGAGTGGATCAGACGTGGTAGTTGTGTGTGGAAGACTTTAGGGAACTCTGCTTGAACATAGGTGACTCCGAAACATTGCGCGAGTCTGATGTTCCTATTAGATGAGTAATGCCGAGGTACGCCAGGTGGGCTTCTGGAAGTCCAACTTTCCCTCGGAAGATCAGCTGGTGACGGTCCACAGGTTACACTGGTCACGCCATGTACGCAGTATACCAGAGGACGTCGAGCTATCGTTATCCAGGCTTGCATCGGATGGTGACAAAAGAGGGGCAGTCATCCTTGACTTCTTGGCGGAGCATAAAAACGCTTACCAACGAACTCAGCCATCTCCCCGAATGGGGACCGCGGAGAAAGATAAAACTAGTGATTGGTGACCTTGACATATACCATCGTCAAACAGCCAATGGCCATCCTATCGCCTGCACTGTGTAGCACTCAATTCATGCCATACTAGACAAACATTCATTTGAAGTCAATACAGACTGGGCCGACGTCTCCAGCACGTGGTTCTCAATCCCTTTTTCTCCTTATCTTTGGTGAACAAAGCTGTAACAGGAGGAACAAATGCACTTCGGTGCAGGGTTTATGAGCTGAAAGTATGAACTAATCTGATTAAAGTTTGGTAAATTTGCCCGTGGTAACAATTGAGGCACAACCTTATTCGAGGTAGAAGCTGGTCTAATAAGCCGCTTCTTCAGCGATACACTTAGGCACCAAAACAAATCAAGAAGACTTTTTCGCTGCATCAAATTTCCATGCTGTGCCTTATCCTGAGGGAAAATTCCAAATACAAGCATCCAAGAATCCATACTCTCGGTTTCATTCCGTGGACAAAAAAGCTGTTTGAAAAATTATGGAACTAGCGTGTCCGAATGAGGTTGAGATCCTAGTGCTCTGCAAGGAAGATACGGGACCACATACACATAGATTTTCATTCCGGGACAAAAAAGCTGTTTGAAAAATTATGGAACTAGCGTGTCCGAATGAGGTTGAGATCCTAGTGCTCTGCAAGGAAGATAACGGACCACATACACATAGATCTCTCGGCATTTTGCGAGTGAATTAATGAGCCATCTTTTTCACTTATCGTTTCGCTGACCGTCGCTTTCCTAGGGCCAGTCGATCGTATCAGTTGATAAAGGACACGGCTGTTTCCCGTAGCAAAAGCCTTCTCCATCTCCCGAGCTTTCGATGTCCACCAGAACTCTCGGTCTTTCCTTAGACTCTTCACTATTTGGCGTTTGAGGGATTTGCGTGCGCCGTCGTACTCGTTGCCTGCTGGTATGGCTTTCCTGGCATCAAT
>NW_008751872.1:744078-752010 GCF_000715545.1 Opisthorchis viverrini | reverse complement strand
TGTGGCGTAGGCGTGACATCAGTTTCTCTGTCAAGGGTCGGGTTTACAATGCTGCGGTGCGCTCCATATTACTATATGGATCAGAAACCTGGCCGCTGCGCGCCGAGGACGTCAAAAGACTTTCAGTGTTTGACCATCGATGTCTTCGGAGCATTGCCCGAATCTGGTGGGAACACCGGATCAGCAATTCTGAAGTACGTCGAATGGTATTCGGGAGAAATAACTCACCCTCGATAGATGAATTGATCACACTGCACAGGTTGCGTTGGCTTGGCCACGTGCTGCGTATGCCAGTCGACCGACTTCCTCGAAGGGCTCTTTTCGCCCAACCATGTGAAGGGTGGAAGAGAGCCAGAGGCGGTCAAACAATGACTTGGCAGCGAGGTATGAAGGCCATTACCAGCAAACTCAGCTGCGCTGGTCACTGTCGTCTTCCTGGATGGGGACCCCGAGACGGGCCACATCAATGGCTAGAGACATTATCAGACATGGCCCAGTCGCGCCCTCAGTGGCGCTCGTGCATCCAAGCTATTGCCTTCAATGCATAGCTCCTTTTCCACCCCCACCCCCCCGCTTGACAACTCACTGACAGTGCTGGATTTATGCACCAATTTACCAGCTCGCGCGTGCAATGCGCAGCTACTTACCTCCCAATCATCGGTGAACGAAACTGTGGTAGCTACAACCAGTGTACGACCAGTACTCGGTTATTACAGCTGATAATGATGATGATGATGATCTCGGCATTTTGTCTGACTTTTGTTTTTCGATGGAGCACAGTGGAAAGGGTACTGGACAAAATGTGTCGATCCCAGATCTAGAACAGGTGAAAAACATCGTCGTTCTCTCTGCAAACAACTAAAGTCTGCCACAGGTCCTCAATCAAGTCCATCGGATAGGAGATGAATGTCCGAAAACCAGGGTCTTTTTCCTGTCTGAATCCAATCCTGGACATCTATTTACGGTGAAATAGGTGGCGCCCGAATGTGTGTGAATCCAAAAAAACTCGGACTAACTAACGTTCAGAACAGCCAGACAAAAGACGAAATCACTATATACTTAGGTAATACTCACATCATACAGCATTAATGCAGTCGAGACATGCCCAATAACGCAGGCGGAGGTTTGGAGCCGGCAATTTGCCATCGGCCCTATGACTGTGAAACCTGGCCACTACATGTTTCGGCTGTTCTTAGAGCGGTTTCCAACCAGCGGTGTTGGAGGAGCGAAGAGGTCCGTCGTCGATGCCGTCATGATTCAACTTGAACAGCTAACTTGGCAAGACTGAATTCGATCATTTGTACGTGTTTTACGCCACAAACTAGTATGACATGCTCTAAATTCGAGTCTGGGTTAACGTTGTCGTCAAGGGTGTTAGCTCAACTGACACTGCTTTCCTGAACTTTGAAAACAACCAATGTGCAAGAGCACTGCGCTTCAAGCTATTAAGGAAACCGATCTACCCTAACACAAGAGATAGCCGAAGTCAAATAAGTAAGTAGATGCGAATAATGTGCTCAATTCAATCCAATTTATCAGCTGTAAACCGTGTGCCATAGGCATATTGGTTCCAGCTGCTACAGTTTCCGTCACCGGACGAATAATGTGCTAAAGACTTGAAGACGTCTGCTCAGGTTTTTAATGGACTTTATGGGAGGACTCATGTTGTTCGCCACAGAGATCTGTCGACTTGAGGATTCGGGTGGCTGAAAGAGATACCAAGAATTTTCTGCTGTGGCAATAATAGCTTAGAGTTACTTGAGAATGTAAAGGGCATATGGATACAGTTTCAGTTTATCGGCATCTTACCCCCATCAGCGGTTTTGGATTGAATCCGCGCACGTTTGGTGTAGTGCGGTGTGTCACGACGGATCAACTTCTGGTTCGACTTCTCCTCATTGTCCTCGACATCATCTGTGAATCCAACTCGTCGTGAGATAACACAAATTTCCTCCTATAACCAGCACAAATGGAAGATGAAGACCATAGTTTTTAATCTGGTCAGTTATGACTCACAGGTGCCACTGACTGCGTGAACATGTTGTATCTATCTATCTCCATCATTAACCACTGATGGTTCCAGTCCCGGGGTCCCCGTGGAGGGGAAGCAGTGGTCAAGCCGATTGTGTTTATTGTTCCAGGATTTTGTACTCCGTTAACGAGTCAAATATTGTCCGGTTTTAAACTGTTTCCACTCAATACGGGGCTGGACAAAAAGATCATACTGTTTACTAACGCCAGAAATGACGCAAGTCCACAAATGCAGTCCTAATCTGCGCAACGCACATTTTGAAACTAACGAGGACGTGGTGGAACGAGTGGTGAAAATCAATCTGAAGACCCAACGACCAGGACGACCTTGAAAGGTGGACTCCTGGGGACCAGCTACCATGTAGTGTATCTGAGAGTTCACGGGTAAACATAGAAGTCGGCTGCACTCAAGGATGAACCCAGACCGAAGCTAAAGGCATATATGTATGAAGGGGAGCGAAGCAGAGGAAATGGGAGCAAGCGACGCACAAGTACAAATAAGATAATCGTTCAGCTGTAACACCCTTTCGGAGCGTAGCTGCCATGCCACCAGAAGGAAGCACAAGGGCTGGGATACTGCCAGTTTGCCCAAGCTTAGAGAGGGGGAAGTACAAATTTGAAGCAATCGTCCGAACGATTCATCGGATCTACTTTCGGATGTTCTATACAGGGGTTCAGTGAACATTTAAGGATCCCAGTAATCATCATTTCTGTTAGCCTTCTGAAAATGGTTCCTAATGGATTTCACTCAAATCAGGGATAATGAATTGTTTGACGGTGACCAGAAGATTCAACATAAAGCAAGTACTACTTATATCTGTTGCTGGAGATGAAACATGGTATGAAATCAATGAACATTCATTCGAAATGACGTACACCACCACTGCTATACGCTTCTTCATCCAGATTGTCCTGTACGCTCAGTCTGGCCACTTCATTCGTCTCCAACCTTGAGGGGCGCGATTCTTTTGAAGAATCTCGTAATCTGGGGGACTTCCTCGAGTGATCCACAAGTCCAGGGGAGGCCTCTGATACAACTACATTGGGAGCATTGAAGACCTTATTTCTAGGTCTGAGAAACACAAACAAGCGAATGGTGAAAAACAAAATAAGCGGAGGGTGAACATATTCAATATGCGACAAGACACTGCGAGACACCATACTGACTTTGCATGAGGAGTTGAGTCGACAACAACCTTCGATCCGACGCGGGGAGATTTAGGGGGTGTGGGACCCCGAGCCTCTTCTTCTGAAGACTCCTCCACAGCGGAGTCGCGATAATCCCCATCGAGTCCGGGATGCGGAGAGGATCGGTAGGATCCGTCTGCATTTTTCCAGTAGTCGAAACCGGGGAACCGAGACGTTTGGGGGCCATTGGCCTGACTATGACCATTGATGATGGGCGAGGCCACTTTATGGACCGAATCTGTGGGACTATTCGCGTCACTCATCTGGTGTTCGCCGTACGTAGCAGAATCAATCTGAAAAAAATAAAAAAGGAAATGGTATGCAACTGACATTCGAACTGACACCTCCAGTTTCCATCAACTAGTTGCAGTGCTAGTGAACTAACCCCCAAAAGCGTAGTAGGAGGACTCAGTGGGGGCACCTCCAATCTAACTAGTTTCAGAAGGCATCCCCACTCAATGCACACGATTGGAACTGGCCCGGTTGGGTAGCACATTGGTCATATGGGAATGGTTTATTTTGACTAGCTTTTGGGAAGCTACTGACTCCGAATGATAGCCTGCTGCAGTCACGGAATCGCTAAGAAGCCAAAGACATTTTATTGGTTTTCTTCCAAATTATCTTCCTCAAGAGGCGAACACTTTTGAAAGTGATCGATTTTCTACTGTTTCATTTTTTTCTGATGAAATGTTTTGGGAGCACTCAAGAGCGAACTTCCCTCACTTCAAAAAGCGAACGCTGAGTCTCAGTGCACTTAGTAGTTATTGTCCAGAACAATTCGAAAAAGTGTGTGGAATAATCAATCCAGCTACGAAGGGTATTTCGGCTAATATCGTCATCAGTGAGCAGCATTAAACCAATTTTCATACAGCAAAAAAGCCGAAGACGGGATCAGAGCGATCCTACTGTCATAACTGTCGTCTAAGGAAACAAAAAACTGTTCCTCGCCTCATTCACAGCCTAAAAAGGTGACAAATATACTATTCCCCGTACAAATTCGGGCAGAATCATGCACACCAAACGCAACCACATGCTCTCAGTACTGGTAACGCCTCAAAGCTATGCACCAAGTAGACACTGTGCAGAACTCTCAAGTTTTGGTTTGATGATTGTTATTCATGCACTGGAACTTTGCATTGAAATGCATGGTCAAACTGTACAGTGACTGCGAGGTCGAACTGCTGCAATCAGGAAAGAATAAAGCAAACGCTGACTTAAGTTGAGGAAGAATGGTGTGAAACTAGGCTGTGTTGACGTTTTGAAATGAGGGAGGGTGTGTTTGAGTGCAGCCAGTGCGGATCTGCTATTGGTCATAAAAACACAATTTGTGGAAGGCTCGCTCATATGTTTTCGCCCCTGTACTTCGAGGTTGTCTGGACGTTGACTGAATATACACTTATCCGCCAACTGAACGACTTCACTTCACGCGGGTCAGCGGTCCACCCGAAACAGCAGATACCATGAAGCTTACATGTCTGGTCGTCCCAACTGGAGGCCTGTAAACGACAGATTCTAACACACCCCTAAGAAATGCCAAAATGTCTTCTCGATAGAAACGTAGTGCACATTTCACGCACCAGGGTGGTCCAACTCCAGTAGCACCGAGGAGTAGTTCAGTCAGTTTTGCGTGCACACGTGACGGAATTTCCTGAGTCATCTGCATAACACCAGATACGGTATTCATGACTGGGACAAACTGGCGAATTTCACCACCCCCCAATGACAAAATTTGTTGTGAACATGTGCTTGTTGTGGCACCCATATAAAACAAAACAACAAAAATGTACTCTCCGATGACGAAAGCAATTGCAATGGCAATTTTTGGATGTCCGAGATAAACCCGCGTTATTTCAGTTTCGTCACTGCCACACACGGAAATGTTATTTTAACCACCCGGAACAAAATATTCTTAGTGAGCCGCAGTCAATAATAATAATGTTCTGTAAACGAAATTCAGAGAGAAGGTTAACCCAAACAAGAGAACAAAGACTTCACTCATTTTGAGGGCGATGTCCGCTAAACAAAGATCTATGATTTTTCTGTTGCCCAATTCCAGGAGACACGGAAGAGGAAGTGAAAAGGCAAAAATTACATCATTTAGAGCCCTCCGACTTGCTGTTACTCTTCACTCTGTAAGAGGCCAACACACACAAGTGTAAAGCACGGGTGGCTAGTCTGCTAGTCTGAGGTAAGTATTCTCCAATCAGTCAATTTTTTTCGGTTGTTTAATTTGTTCAAGAGACGAGATGCGGTGAAACGGCAAGGCAACTAGGGCCACTGCATCCAAAGAGATGTTCAAACAAACCAATGCTTCAAGCTTACTACTTGCTCAACGATGATGAAAACAATGATGCGGAATTCGCTCAATCGTTTGACATCATTTTGCTCATTAAGTGCGCCACCCACAATACCGATGCAACGGGAATCAACCGCTCACCACAGTATGTTCTCACAAAAAGAACAATTACAGAAACGGACAGGGTAGGACGAACTGTAGAGAAGAAAGGCGGGCCTCATTCTTGTTAAAATTAATGACACCAGGGATAGCATAGTAAACGGGAAACTGCCGTACAAACAATGTTTTGGCACAGTACGGCAGGATCAACACTACTGGCGATAAGCCAAAGAAGCAATCATCAACGTTTCAAGTCAGAGAAGAATAAATTCCTTTACGTGATGAATTTTCGTATGACCAGTTGTTCGGCATTCACGACTCCCTCTCTTCTACATTTGTCCATTCGCTATTATGCCAGCGGCCTATTCTACGTAAAGTGGCGACCAAGAAGGTATTGCTGTAACCCCTTAACCATCACGACTGGTAGAGGAGCATATACGTGCTTAAGCATGATGAAGTGTCCGTCCGTGCCCTAAGAATGTTCGACGCGTATACACCAGTACCAAAGTAGCACGGACACAAACAAGACGAGCGTTACACGCATAAAATATACTCTTTAGCCGATGAAGAATTTCATCGACAGGCCAAAAAATGGCGAAAACCGTCTAGAGCACCGACAAAAACGTTCTGATCACATTCCTTCCATCAGTAATCCGTAAGACTAGAAACTTAGTGGAAAGCAAGTGTCGGAGATAACCAAGCGAACCAACACGCAATATTCCATTAGTCGGTGTACCTAGAAATGGTGCTTCTATGGAGGTACTTTAAAGAATGACACCGGCGTGCATCAAGGACCAGACTCTGATAAGTCAAACGCAAAAGGACTGAGTGATGTTGTGGGATGCTGCTGGTACTAGGTTACCAGGAAGCATTTTCTTTTCGGATCGGAGAAACGGGTTACTTCGAGAAAATGATATCGGTGGAAAGAAGAATCCGAATATCTAATCGGCAAGGACATTTAATCTTGCAAAATAAGTCTGATCAGTCAACAAACTAATTCGACCATCAATTTTCATTTGTGGATGCAAATAACTTATGTGCGTAGTTATCACCAAAAGATATATTCTTTTCGCGATTGTCTGTCGACAAGAAATCCGAGCACTAACAGGCCAGTTCGCCAAGATGTCAAGTCGCTGCTGAGCAAAGCAGAAGAATCTTCCGATGTAAAGATTCTGCATGTCTGAAAAGTACAAACTGAGGATATTACCGAACGCGCCAAGAATAGGCCCTAGCTTTCCTGGTAATTTACCTGGCTATATACCACACTGTGAGGCAGCTACGCGAATAATCAAGACTAACGCAGAATTTCTTATTTCTGTGTGAAGTTGTATGGTATGGAGAGGCGAAAACAACAGTACCGGTTCATCATGAACGACTTCAGCATGATCATGCGTTCCAATGTTGCACACATGGTAAGCAAACATGAGCTTGGAAGAAAATTTTGCCAGGTTAATCTTGATATGACAGCAAACAATTTTTTCGGGACAACTCACCGACCGTCTTTCTTCTCTATTGGGCAACACTCCATCCGCGGACTTCCTGGAAATTCGTGGATGCCGAGTCTTGGGGAACCCTTTCCCAAGAGCTTTCTGAAATGAGGAAATTTGTAAAACACGCACTTATTCAGACACTAGTAGTTGTACACTGACAAATGACGGGAACACATCGTTTTAGGCGAACAAGCGACATACAGGCAGCTTGCTTCACGCAGAAACCTATTGACCACATACGTAAACCTAATCTCAGCCTAACAAGTGGAAAACTGTAGTCAAACTATCTGAACAGGACAGTATTGCCACATACTTGGGAGACAGTTAATGACACTGACTGGCTCGAAGTTGCCTCAGGTCTTGCGTCTCGGCAGTCTAAGCAGTCACTTGAGACCAATACCCAAAAGTAGGCGCCACAGATATGTTGCCAGAAGGAGCGATACCGTGACGCCTATCGAGTATGGTCGTTCAGTGTTTGACATAATACTTAAGCAGTGGAAAGTCGCATTTTGCAAGGTCGAATAGCGAAGTAGTGTTTATGATGTCTTTTGATTTTCCGCTAGATCATCCAAAGAATACATGGCCTGAAACACGTGGGCGAAGGATAGAGGCTATGTACGCGGAAAAGTTAGGCACACTGCTGGTCATTCATCTATGGTTGATTACAATTGGTTGACTCTCATGCAAGAGGGCGCGGGTTCAAACCACGTTAGATATCCACCGGATTTGATTCTTCAGAATCAACCCCATTTCTGCAACGCTTATACATCATACTGTGTGGTGACGACAAAATAACATCACACACGAGCACGAGGACAAGCTGAGTGT
>NW_008751872.1:730072-743790 GCF_000715545.1 Opisthorchis viverrini | reverse complement strand
CCTTACATTAACCAGAACACTTAATCAAATAATGAATGCCTGACCCACTGGCGTCGCAACACCTAAATCATGAACACATTTCCAGGTCGTATGTTCGACCGTAAAGTACACTGAGCAGCATTAAATTTGGCGTCTAACTCATCCAAATCAGACAACGTTGATTACCGTGCTACGTAGCGTTCAGGTTTCCTCATTTATGAAGAGAAGTGGACCTTGTTCAGGTCAAGGGCACGGATATTTTCGGATTCCCATCGGATGTTTTGCCCTTCCGTCTCACATAAGAACCAAAGGTCGTGTAATATGGCTGAAATGTAGTGATGCTCCAAAACAAAAACAATCTGCAACAGTGACGGAATTATGCGGCCTATTAGAGAGAGTTGAGTCACATGGAGCGCATCCATCAGTCTCCTTGACCACAACCAGTTTTAGCCGTGAATTTAATCATGCAAGACAGTATCAGAATGTGCTGGAAGGCTGAAAAGCACTATGCGATTGTCTTACTCATCATTGGCAACCCCAGTCAGCGTGAATTTCACAAATCTCCAAACGGATTTGAAGCTGCGACCTTCAGTTTAGGGGAGCATTACAGCATGCAGGTACACGTGACCCATCGTTAGCGCAAGTAGACAGGATGTGGCGTCAAGTATCCAACAAATGCGCAGGCTCATTTTACATAATCTGAAATTGACTGGCTCGTCGACGGACGAAAGTTCAGAGGACGACCACAGTTACCAAAGGTCTGGTTCCGACATCTCATCCTCTATGCATGATGCATGTGATGCGTGTTTTAGGCATATCCCACGTATATTCATTTAGTTCGTGAGCATGGTGTCAACAACACTACTGTCAATCTTAAAACTGTTGTGTAATGAAACCGTCGCCAAGCTTGGAGTAAGCCTGAAGTGCGCAATCGATGCTTCTTTGCAAGAGACTGGCTGTGTAAGTAGCTAATGGGTCAGCCCGACTACAAGTCTTGAATGCTAACTGGTGTCACGCGTTCGTCTGGTAGAGAACATCGCAGCCGGCCTGTATATTCACTTATCGAAATGTGTAAGTAGCATGAACAGAAATCACGTACCTACGCAAAATGTGAGTGAGCCTGTCAACCGATCGATACATGAATGAATTCAGTGGACCCTGCGTAAGCCTGGTACAAAGGTTGCATTCGAGAGAGGAATTGAAATTACATTTGAAAAAAATGAGTTCTGGTCAGCTGATTCGAGCCATTTTCACATCTCCCGTGAACTTCCCGTGTGTTCAACAACCCAAATAGGAGAGCGGTGGACGTACAACTGCAATGAACTAAACACTAACTCTATGCTCACCGATTCATCCTGTTTTGCGTTAGTAGAGAAGTGAACACGAGAGAAGCCGGAGTTGTTGGGATCCATATCACCAGACTGTACAGAGAGTGAGTTCCGAGGGGAAGGAGAGAAACGAGTAGTTGTTGATGGTTTATAGATGCTTCCTGGTCCATCTAAGCCGGTAGGACTAACCGGGGCCGAAGGCATACGAGTACCACTGGTAGTGGATGAATTCACACTAACTGGGCGGGCTCCAGGTTGATCATCAGTCCAACGCAGTGGTGTGTGAGAAAGACCGGATAGGATAGAATGAGCAGGCTCATAGGCGTAGTTGGTTTCTGTCTGGATGGCTTCCGTATCTGGAATCGGACGAGTAGAGTCAGTTGCGGGTCCCAGGGGGGCAGTTAGGCTGGCCAATTCGGATGGAGTCATGGTTGGATCTGTGGGTACAGAACACACAAAGGAGAATCGGTCGGTCAGTCAGTCAATGAATGGACGTAAAATGTCATTCGATGAAAACCTGTTCGTTGTAATATGGGCCAAACACATAAAAACGGACCAACAGTCGACTGGAACGATGAGACAGCTTTCATGCTGTCCGGAACAGTTCGGAGGAGCGGAAAAATCCAGTCTGTTTACCCATTTGTCGAGAAGCCTAGTAGGTTTTTCTGCACACCCTCTAGAGTAGCTCAACGAACGGGTTTGCATCCCAATTAAGAATTTCCTGAACCGTATCCTCATCCGTTATGTGGTGCTGTTTTGCTGCAGTGGGAACATGCGAGATGGATGGCTACGAAACTGACAGGTCACCTATGTCTACACACAAATGAAGAAAAATGCAGGAGGCGGTGGTAACGCCTCGGTCAACACCTCGTGCTTTACTTCTTAAGCTATCTCAAATTCTCTCTATACTCGGTTTTTCTTATTTTACTTTACCTCGGCCATCTTTCACGTAGGAATGAGACGTTTTAAATTGCGGCTGCCCAGGTGCGGCGGTCGGCGATTAGGCCCTCTAACCACTGACCCAGTTCTAGTTCTAATGGAGTGAGTCCTACACAGCCCATAAACTCAGGTATTCAACACTTGCTTTAACACTGACGGAAAGAGAAAGCAAGGGATACACGTTGCCCGATTCGACAGTGAATACGGAAATCGAAAGCTGCAATGTGGATCCGATCTTCTGAGTCTACTAAAGGGTTATTTCGACTTGTTTTACAGGGCGGCAGCTTGGACATAGAGCAATTGTTACGTGACTGACAGTTGAACAGAGCTACGTGGACCAGGTGAAGGATGGGGACGGGCTGGGCTGACGAACGAAGAGTTCACTTTCTGGTATAAGCGATATAGTCAGTAAGGTAAAAAAAAGGTGTTCGGGCCTTCGTCTATTCGGCCACTCATACTGTCCGAAACGCATCGAGATCCTAGTGTACGTGTTCCATTTGAACAGCAGCTCTGGGTTTCGTTAGTCCTGGAACATCACTTGAATAGGATTGTGAATGTAGTCGCTGCATTTTATATGGTGATGAGCGATAGCTCGTAAAGCTTACCCTGAGCATCCACTTCCTAAAGACTCAATGTGCGATAAGTTAATCACTGTAGTGGACAGTGTGGGGAACATCGGTGATGGATTGAACTCACTGTGATGTTTGTTCGAATACCGGCACGCTATTCCTTGATTTATTTAAGCCTTAACATAAAGCGAACAGTTGGTGGCGCTACATAACACAGCAATATCCGCGCTACATGTCCGAATATGTGAATAGCCTGAGCAAGGAAGTAACTTGCATTTTTTCAGCAATAAAACTAAAAAGGATGTCACGTATAATTGGAACCTGTAAACTGGTTGATTGGTAACTCAACAGTCTCATGTCTGTGTTTATCAACAAGTGCAGTACAACTTGGTGGACTCCATTCAAAAGGGAGATGAATAAAACGGAGATATGGGGGCCACCGCCACCTGGCCGTTATGAAAGTGGGTTACGAAATGAAAAGGATGGGGAAAATAATTTACCTAAGGAATGGATTTCGAAAGCTAACATGACAAGGCTACGGCCTTCAAGTAATTCACATAGTGGGCAATTATAGGTATACCAGAAGCCCTTGGTATCGAAGCACACGAATCCAATGCAGGCTGATTGCACAGACAATGGATCGGACATTCAGGATAGATTTCTAGTCATTTTTACACCTGCTACACCTACCCAAAAGGGAAACTAAAACGGTGAAAAAGACATACCAAGCTCTATGTGGGACGTCAGCTGATCCTGTGGCAGCAGGTAGCAGGTTAGAAATTGTTCCTGTGTGATCTCATCTACATCCCTCTGAAGGGTTATAACCGGCTGTGATTGGTTGGGAGAAAGCCACAACGCCGCGAGTGGACACTGAGCCAAAGTCAAAGGGAGTCGTTCTAGTCTGTGAATGAGAGAGGATGAGAAACATTAGTTACTGTAGGTATCGAATATAACGGAGGCAACAACAAGCAGCAAAACAGCATATCTGTAAGTTCAGGTGCAAGCTAACTTATAAATTTTGTATTCTGAAGCCCTGGCTACAGCAGCTCAAACATCAATGCAAGGCGAACTCGTTAAGAATGAAATTCAAAATGTGCTACATATGGGGTATATATGATTTAGGAACGTCATATGTGTATAATCCAGAGCGTCTGCATGTTGAGTCACCTGTGCATTTCTACACGAGGCGCCTGATAAAATTATTACTTTAACTTAATCGGGATCGTGAACTCTCTCGAGAGAAACCTGCGAATGCCCGATACCAAGCCTATGCGATCCAAAAGAGTATTCAAACCATGACATGAAGAATTGCACTTCAATAGAGAAAACCTTGACCACAGGGGTGAATACTTCGAAGAACACCTCTCATGGCCACCAGATACTACTTAGTCGAATTGTGACACTGGGCTAGAACTCTGGACGCTAGACCTAGGAATCCACACGAACTCAGGTTTATTGTGCTCGCAAGCGCCACGGAGTTCCTGGTTTGCATAACCTCCCACTTGCATTCTTAAAGGATGGGGTAACGTCCTCAGTCACCGCTTTCTTGACCAATTTGCCTCAATCTTGGAAAAGGAAACTGTTCCAGACAAATGGAGGGAACGCGATAAATCCCGTAGTGAATGTGGTGATCATAGAGGGATAAGCTTGGATTCAGTCGTAGAAAGAAATTATTTGTGTCTCATCGCCCTATGGTGGCTCGTAAAGCTCTGATTCAAGAGCAGCAATCAGGATTCTGGCCTGATACCCGTTGGGTTTGCTAAATCTTCACACTGATAGGTGTTAGAACAGCGTCATAAGTATCAGCGACCCACAGTTTTCGCGTACCTGGATTTCCAAGGCGAATTTGACTCACTTGACCGGTATGGAAACATTGCCACGCATATCCAGCAAGGAATGTATCACTATAATAAGCCCCTTCTATTCTCCGTCTTGAAGGCGTGTGACAGTTCTCGAAAGTTTTCGTACACTAAATGATGCCCATTCTTTCCGTTCTTAACTGATTTCATGATGAGGCAATGAGACGGCAACGGGACGGTCTCCAAAACTTTTATGTTTAAACAGCTGTCCATGAGAACCATGTCGATCTGGAATACGCAGACTTTGTCCCCATCATTGAAAAGGAGAAAAAGGTGTAAGTACTGTTGGATGAATTGAGCATGCCATACCCTCGGCATAGGTTTTGCACCCACAAGGACATGCAGTTATTGAACATACCGCTTGCAATCCAAGGAGAAGCACTCTTATGTATTTTGGAATTTGCGTAAGCTCGGATTGTAGTGTGGCAGATGAGTCCGTAAGGCACAGGCTGCATCTGCTAATTTGAGACACTTATGGAGCAAAAGCGGAATATCCCTAAATCTCGAGGGACGTGTGTAGCAGGCTACAGTCAGGGGTTGTTTTGTAAGGTTGTGAGACATAATATCTACAGTCAACGGAACTGTGATGTCCTCAGGTCTCCAACAACCGTTGGCCGAGACTCGCCCCTCGTGTGAGTTTCTGCCAAGGAACCCTCAACCCAATGATTAAAGTGTTCGGCTGTGCAACGGGGACTTCAATCGAAGAATGTGTCGCGCATGCCGACTCATTGTTTGCTGAAAAGTGCTGTTTTCCGTGCCCAGTTCACTGTCGCAAGCAGAAAGGTGGTCACACGTTGACCTGGCAAACAGTAAAGAAATCGTTCACGGGAAGTCTGGCTACTGTTGATGTAACTCGCATTCCAGGATGGGGTCCGCACCTGTGTATAGTTGGAGACGCAGCAAGATATCGCCACTAATCGATATAAGTGGCGTTCTGGCTGTCAGTTTCTACCCAGGTTACCGGAATAAGAGTCTGGGGGTGTAAGTCCCCCGGAATGATTGTGGTAGGCTAGCACTAAGTTTGTTTCCTATCCAATTTTATTTTCCTACAGAGAATAAGGCTCTGAAAAAAATCATGGTTGGTTGACAGCGAAGCATCAGCGTTGAGCATTGATGTTATGCTGTCCATATTGATGACGATAATACTGTTTTTGTCCACGACCGCTTAGTGTGCTTAAACGATACCACCTAGGTATCAGGAAGACGGGGTCCGTTTTCGATTTGGTTTCCGATTCTCACACAACTCATTTCAAATTTGATCGATGCACATAGACACCATCCCGGTTCGTTTATTATTCTTAGTGCATTATGTCGTCAGCCGACGTGCCTATTTATAGACGTGGCTCTCTAAGTTGGAGGACACGTTACGCATGTTGTTATATTGGCGTCAGTTGATATACCTTCGTCGTATACATAAAAAACATGAAATGGATTCCCTCCACATGCACAGTTTTTTCTAATGGGATCACCACAAATCGGTCGACCGTTGGAATGTTGTTGGTGACCACAGTTATCTCCTACTCAAAATAATATTAATAACAATAATAGTGACAATTAGCTGTGGCACCTTTCCGTAAATGGTTGCTGTGTAACTCGAAGAGGGCTGGCAAGCTGTTCAAGCTCAGAGATAAAAGCGATTCAGCAAAAGGAGGATTTTTAAACGTCACTGTATACAACATGTTTGTGAATAACATAGTTGACAAACTTAGTAAAAATCAACAAATACAGTACATGTTGACAGTCAACCAATGGTTGCAGTTGTCGCCAGGTAAATTCGAGGTTACCAAAGAATACGAAACGGCGAAATAAAGCGTATAACTTGAGTGGAACAAGATACGTCAAAGACTTGGTTTTACATTGTGGACTGAAACCGTTTCACTCATCCAAACAGCAAGTTTGGTTCATGCTTGGCCGTCAAAGCGGTCTCTTTCTGACAAGTGGATTGCCAAAAGTCGTCAACATCAAACAAAAATCTGTGATGCGGTGCGTGAGCTTTGCAGCAAATGGGCCAAAAAGAACAGTTGTTATGACTGGAGCAGAGTGGTTCTATCTACCGTCGCATGCAAAAGTCCAGAGCAAAAAAGCACACTGATTGTAGTAGTTGTGCCCACTTAGCGGAGGCAGGATAACCTATCTTACTTAGTGCATCCTGAGGATGGGCACCTCATTCCGGTCACATACCTATTGTTTAACCTTCATTAGGGGGTTGGCCCAGTAGAATTATCACAACTTTCCCTTAGGATCATATGAATTCCGTGTATGGTTAGGAAGTTGGGGAGTATGGCGTCGCACCAAACACATACAAGCGGTATTGCCTACAACCAATCGTCGGGCCTCTTCGAGTTTTTCAAGGCTCGCTAAAATACTTTCTCCTGAAAGCCTACTGGGTTTAGTATAAGGTTAAGTATAAGTGCAAACTAGTGTCGCAACAGTCCCCTACACTTCTACTGTTACAACAACTACTACTGTCAGCAGTCACTGTTTAGCCCCATCACCCTTTCGATGTCACCGAACTATATTCGGGTATCTCATAATAAAAAATAATCACTAAGCTGTAACACTCGTTTGTTGCATTGCCGCCATGTCACCCGAAGAAAGCCCGGGGGCTGAGCTACTGCAACGTTGCCCAAGTCTAGACAGGAGCAGACAAAATGCACAGATTGGGTTCGAAACAGCGAACTCACCGCCAGTAAGTTGGGTTTCAAGCACTGAGCTATCTCGAGTACTGTGGCATTTCGATTTTACAACCTCGGTTTAATTCACCACATATAGACCAAGTACCAGAGATACGTTGGTTTCAGCTGCAACAGTTTTAGTCATCGAAAAACGGGATAGCAAGAGAAACATGGGTACGAATTGCAGGCGACGGTATAATCAGCTGTTTCGTATTAAGTCAGCACAGTTATGTCGAGAAACAGGAAAGTAGACATCCGTGCATTGAAGGTGATGGCTTTGATGAAAGAGCGCCACTGAATGTGTGGTTGAACCAGGTCTCTCAGTGTCAGTAGCCATTGAAGACTCAGATCCCACCCAGGGGTCTCTATCCAGGGAGTTGGCGGTTATCAACACAAATCGATTCACTGGTTAGTGCGTTACTAGTTCATTGCCAGGTCATAGAATGTCCACCTCTCGATTGCTTCCAATCACCACAGGGTTGGGCGAAAAGAGCTCTGCGACGTAGATGAACCTCTAGCATACGAAGTATATATCCTAGCCAGCGTAGCCTATGAAGCATGAGTAGCTCATTTCTCTTAAGACCACACGATGTACTTCAGCATTGCTGATCTGATGAGCCCACCAGACGCGGCCAATTATTCGGCTTAATTTTTTAACTTACAACGCATTGTCGCAGTGTGTACTCTGCCCCTGATAGAAAAACTGACATCACGTTGGTTTCTATTTTATCATTTTATCATGGCTTTATCGATTCATCTATCCGTTTTTTCTACTACCTACGTGTTCTTGTGTCACTTACACAGGTCTTTAGTTCTTGTGTCTTACCCTCTTAGTGAAGCTAACATTAAATTAGTGGTCAACATCAATGTCAGCAGACCGTGGAAGGACATTACTCACTGCACGTGGAACAGCGTTTGTGGAGAGAAATAGAGCAGTATCTTCTTGCGTTATATGTCGTGTGGAGGGTGACATATTAGATGTCCACCCTTATCCACTGGGACAGCATAAGCGTACGTGGACTTCGGTCATCCAAACTGTAATTTTTTCCTTACTGTTAACGAACCTCCATTTCTATTCTACACAAATGTCTTATATCTCGGCCTCGTTTTAACAAACAAATCCCAGCACATACTGTGATGCAGTTCGGTGTCAGTCATTGAAATTAACCCCGGCAGCTTATATTACACAGTCTGCGTTGAGACTGATGAACAGCATCAATACGGGTATGATGATTTTTATTTCACTCTATTCCTAGCACCGCTAAGCAGATTAAATGGTAAGCGGACTTTGGGACTTTTTAGGTGGAGGGACGGCTCCCCGGTTAGCTGTAAGATGACTGGGAAACGATATGGTGTAGATGGACTGCAGTTAATAACACGGAGCAAGAGGTGGAGAACAGAACGTGCCTGTCAAATATAACCTTCGACCTTCACGGACTGCTGATGAAGCAGAAGTGATTGTGTCTGACGCATGTTCAGCCGACTCTGATCTCAAAAGATTGGCAGTCACATGACAGCTTGTAGGAAATTATTGGTTTAAACTGAACATTTCCTGAGGATCCAGAATTCCGCCACTAAGGAAAGTGTGTGCTGCATTGTAGTTCTGTGGAGCTGGACACCTTTCGACGGTCTTTTGAAAAAATCTGTTACGGATCCGCTCATGTGGTAGACAGGCAATATAACCATGGTTTCGAAACACCGAGGCACAGACTGAATTCTCGAATTCGCCGAGACTGCCTTACTGGAAGATTTTACTCTGTTTTATACCGTTTGGATGTGATGTGCTTCTAGAGCTGCGAGATCACCACAACAGTATGTATACAGCAATCGCAGGATAAAACTGCGTGACGGGACGGGGAAGCTCGGTTCCCATTGTGACCATCCATGGTGCGTCCACATTGGGCCCGCAACTGGTCCATCAAACAGTCGCTCAATAGGAGTTACTTTCGGCAATTCCGGGCTTTCAACTGAGCGTTCATTAAAACCCAGGGACATTTGCGGGGGCTAAGATGACCATGTCAGTTATACCGTATACCGTAGCTTGGACTAGCCTTAAGGCACCAGACGTTATCACAGTGCAAGAGATGTGGCTGTTATGGGTGGGCGTTTGTCAACGATGGATAGATAGCCGAAGAATGGTCGGATAAACAATTTAGGAGACTCCATAAGTCCGTCTGGATATTCATCCATTTCAATTCACATACCTTTGAAGCTGTATTTTTCGCACAGCATAAAATTCGGTCGGCTTTTTCTTAACCAAATCTTCGTTCCGTATGAGCAGTGTGCGCCAAAAAAACACAGACAGTACCGAACAACGAGCGCCGGCATACTTACCGGTTGCCCGAAACGTCCAACACACGTAGTCGCAGACAGTTGCCAATCTCTTTCGGAATGCGACGGAGCAAATTCTCTCGAAGTGACAGAATGTTTAGTGAGGTGCACTTGCCAATCTACAATGCACGGAAGGCAGGTATATGAGCAACCTCGATGGTTGCGAAGGCTACGGAAGAAAAGATCAAAAAGAAAAGAACAGGAAGCCTCATAGGTCTTCACACAGGACAAGAGACGAAAGCAGAGGGTCCTTCTAAAATGATCGGGCAAGTTACCATGTATCAGCAGAATGCGATGGCACATTATAGGTCAAGTCCAAATCAAAATTCGATTAAGACAACTTAGTAATTCAAACGATTGAAAACTCAAAGCAATAACGTGGTGAACAGCAACAAATGCAGCGGTTGATTACCCGCCGCAACCAACATCGCCTCGAAGTGAAGTGTGTAAACTGACGCAGGCAGATGGAGACGACCAGTCGATATCCAAGCTTCCACATTCAGTGCACCTCACCCTGTTTCACTCGCACTATGTTAACAAAACAGCTAGCGGAGGCAAAAAGGCTTGCGTGACGTTTTCTATCATGACGGAGTCACGAAATATACTGGAGAGCTACAATCAATACTTCAACCCATGCCTAAAGGGACCCGTAACAAGATCACTTGTAGGAATGTAGAACAACCTTTGAGATGTAGGATAGACCTCATTCCTCTCCGCATCCCTCCTACAGCTCACCGGCGACCTCAGTATCAAAGCAGCATTGAATAGATTTACGTGATAAGTGGTGGAATAAATCACTCACCTCCACTGGTAAGTCGGTAAGCTGATTCTGGTCAACGTTTAACAAGAACATTGATGTCAAATTGCCAATAGTCGTCGGCATGGTCTGGAAGAGATGGAATAACACGAAATCTCACGTAATGAGGGAGGTACGAAGGGCGTAGGATGGCAGACGAGTAGATAGCTATGGGCAAACATCTGCAGGTAAACGACTGTACCTAAACAGTCAGTGACACGATTATCTGTGGTAAGCAGACAAGTAGACGAACAACGAACAGTAAGGCGCATGGAGACGGTTCTCCTGGAAGCTCTTACGGAAACTTGGCCAGGACTGAATTTTCCGGAAACTACAGAATATGTCTGGGTTGAAAGGAGCCTCCGTATACGGCCACAACACAGACTGTTTTGCTGAATACCTTTTCCGGCGCAAATGATTTTGAATCGAAATGACGAAGGCAATTAGGATCCTCCCCAAATCATCGATTAACGAAATTGTGGGAGCGATAACCACGTACGACAAGTACGCAGATCTTACGGCTGACAATGATGAAGATCCTCCGCGGTTGTCTTCCGCAATTCAGTCCAGGAGAATCCTGGACTGACGATACAAGCACAGGTAGCCATTTAACGGAAACTGCGCTAAGCTGTAGCTCCAGGGATTGATGTGTAGTACTTCCTTATGTTTGACTGGTGACGCTGTGAGGTACTACTGTTAATCAGTAGCAGTAGTTTCTTCAAAGCAAATCAAATTATGGGGATTTTTGGTCACAACAACCTGGTTGTTCATGAGGACGATAATTACCTGCGTAAGTTTGTTGCAGAAATCTTCAATAAACTCAAGTAAATCAGAGTCCCTCATTTTCGACACGTCGTTTTCCTCAGATATCGTAGTGCCAGTAAGCAGATGCAGTTCACGATGAAATTGTAGAACCACCGACATTTTATATAAATACTCCATCAATAATCGACCGAACAAAATGACTTTTTGGTCGGCATTTAGAACATACATTCAGAATTCACAGGATTGCGTATTGGAAGAGCTGACATAGAAAACTGACGTGAAAAAGTTGGCGCGAGGGTAGGGTAACCTCAACAGAGTTTTCAATAACCTAAGTGAACGAGACATAGATAAGCTGAGGACCCATTCTCAACTCTGCACCTTTAAAAGCTGTTTTAGAGGAGAATACGTAAGGGATACAATATGACATGCGGGAAAACAGAGGGATATAATCCGGTTTAGGTGACAAGCGGATCGATGAAGTTTTTTTTCCAAACACAGTGACCGCTCACTTTGCTGATATATGTTATGTGATTATTTCTGACAGCACTTTGAGAACACTGTACCGAGCACTTATCTATCCACGAAAATTCCTCTAATACCAGTTCTACCCTCGGCAATGGTGATTCACTCACATAGCCCGAATCTGCTTATTCAAAAAGCGTTCGTACGTGCACCGGCTGACCACTCAGACCAACCTTCAATGACGTACACAGTTCCCACACATTTATTCACATACTTCGTTTTATATTTATTTCCCCTGCCTGTATTGTTCACTTTCCGTTTTATAAACCAATGATTTGTACTGACCGAAAGAAGATAACGTGATTTAACAGTGATGTGTAAAGCCTTTGATAACGCATTTTTGCAAATTCGCCTCAAAAGCACTGTGAAATGCTTGGCGATACCTCTTCTAAAACTTCAGAGCCACAGATTTCGGCGTATTTGTTGACCAGCATGCTCCACGAGTTCTCAATGGGATTGAGATCAGGAGTGCATGTTGATCAGGGCAGTAACAGCACGCGGCAAATTACAGACTTTCTCTTGACAAACACAGAGGTATTTCGTTGAAATATCGCTTCTTACTGTTGAATCATCACAACCCTAACAGGTCTAATGTCCGAAAGTACTTGGTTGTTGAAGGAGCTCCCAAAACGAAGCCGATTTAAGGACGCTTTAGGTTCATCAACAATCACAGTCCCTTCATCTCAATATTGATAGAGGTTCGCTGTGGATTCCAGCTGGCGTAAAGGTGGTGGTCTGAGAAAGGCGGCATCGAACGCCGAAACTTTTCTGTCCCACATTATCTCGCATTCTTTCCTACTCCATATGGTTGGTCCAACACGAAGTGCCACTCTCAAGGATGGATGCCAAGCGCTGAAATTAATCGATAAAAGGACGCAGTGGTTCAGCGAAGCAAAGAAACGATTCGCGTCTATTAGTGTCAGATACTGGGCTCTAGTCCATCGGGCAGGAGTATTCCACCAGCCATTTTAAAACCATCTATAAACATCACAGTGTTCATGTGTTTTGACCTGGTTTTGGGCGTTTAATACACGTTGTGCACCTTTGGTGTTTCTTTTGACAAGAGCGCTAACTTGGAACTTTCAGACTAAGAAATGGACTGAGGCATTGCCGTAATAACAAGAAGTTCACCGAACTGTGACCAGTCACTGAAGCATACTCAGAAGGTTGTCGGTCCGAATCCCGAGAGATGCTGGTGATTCCCAACAAGGATGAGATACTGATTTGAAGCAAGCCATTAGTCCCCCCCCCCCCGAAAAAAAGCCACGATAGCTGTGGCCCTGTGGGTTAGACTGTGTGATCCGAGGCTCAAAACCCATTCTCCAAATGAGAAACACCCCCTAGTTTTAGTTGACCAAGTCATTTTCATCTCAGGGATTTTGCGTTGCCGAAGCTGAACAACTGCGACAGGCGCCTGACTCATCTTAATTTCTTTTAAAAGCTTAGTAAATATGGTGTAGCAGCTGCTCAAACATTATGTAACGTCCTATGTAACCACGAGTGAAAGAACCGAACTGGGGTGCCACGAAGGTATAAACTCCGAGATTTCAGAAAAGCAAAAGACTCACGGGGAGAAAGTTTTCTGTTAGATACAATTCTTGTAAACCGGAACACCTGATAAACAGAGAGCGCAAGATATGGGGATGAGAAAGTTGGATCCAACACGTAAGAAAGTTTAAAACAAACAATTCAAGTTCGTTTACTCAATTCTTAAATGATCATTGTTGATTTTCACGTGAAACCCCAGCAGCTTCCATTATTTATTTCCGAAAGTGACCGATTCCAGGATGGCGGACGGACTTGGCAGGCCTATTCTGACAACCTAATAATAATTGTACACTTGTAACACTCTTTCATCATCATCGTCATCAGTGGGTTGTTGAGCGTTTGTTTCCCATCATTAAAAATAATTAATAATAATCGTTCGGCTGTAACACCCAAAGGAGGCGCGAGAC
>NW_008751872.1:700963-729072 GCF_000715545.1 Opisthorchis viverrini | reverse complement strand
CCGAAAGTGACCGATTCCAGGATGGCGGACGGACTTGGCAGGCCTATTCTGACAACCTAATAATAATTGTACACTTGTAACACTCTTTCATCATCATCGTCATCAGTGGGTTGTTGAGCGTTTGTTTCCCATCATTAAAAATAATTAATAATAATCGTTCGGCTGTAACACCCAAAGGAGGCGCGAGACGGGGGATACTATCCGATTGCCCAAGCCTACACAGAAGCAACCCAGATGCCAATGTTGGGTTCAAACCACGTACCACTTGGTCAATAACTTCGAACTAATGTCTGACAACCAAAAGGCCACAGACGATAGGTTGGAGTGTTGTAGACAAAGTTCAATTATCGCTGTGTTAATTTCGGATGGGTAAAACAATGTGGAAAAACGCTGTGCATTCTTGGATGAAAAATGGACTGAGCTCAAGATAAACTATCGCCAGACAGGAGTCACCATTCCACTTCACCACCACGTACGGTTGTCTTCGATGGGCAAACAACCTGAAAAGAGTCACTTCATGACAAGAGTCATATAACCCTATCTTCAAATCCTTACCTCGAGCGCTATCCTTTACTGAAAAAATTGCTACATCACGATAAAGAATACGTAGTGTAACAGTTTTGCTTTGACTGATAGAATGACAAACGACCGTTGCGGTCAATAATAATGGCGTACAGCTCATCTGTCGGGCATGGGACTACTACTATCAGTTGAGGACGGAAAACAAAACTGCAAAAAATTCATCGCCGCTCACCCTGGTGGTACCGCCCTCCAACACGCCCCTAATGAACCCAGGAAGAGACGTACCGCCCTAGTTGATGATCATTTTCGTCAGTAACAACAATGGTCTCACCAGACAGGTTAGCAATAAGTAAGTGATGAATTTCAATCAGTGACGCAACCAACTGCATTTTCGTTGAGTGTCCCTAAATCTCACCGGACCACTCAAATATTAATAGTCTGATTAGGTTATCGCCCCTAACAGAGGCTAGCCCTCCAATGCCAGGCGGACGAGAAAGATGAGAACGAAACTGATACACTCCATGACCAACTGGTTTACAAGAAAAAACAAATCTAGTTACAGCCATCCCTGACTAGACTATAATCGCTTATGTTTAAAAAGCCAAGTGCAAAAAAGCAGTTTATTGGAGAAAGAAGAGCTACGACATTCGTTTATCGACAAAAATTTTTAAGCACAGCATTTCTGAATGAACAGAATTATTTCAGCGCCTTAAAACTGACACCTCGCGAGATCATCGGATAGGCGCTGTTCAAGAGCTTCTATCAGTTTTGTGTTCTACTTAATCACTAGATTGTATGCAAGTACAAACGTACGAAGTACATTCATTTGCAAATTAAGTTGGTGTGGACCGGAGACTAAACTAAATTCCAGCTGAACCCCTCGCTCAAGATACTTTTCAACTGAATTTGCTATACAAAGGTCGACTCATTTTCCAGTTGGCGCAAGGTTCGGGATATCGATGTAGATTTTCGTAACGGACCATACTATGGGGGACGTTGAAGTGGTACAGTGAGGAAGTTGGCTTCACAAGCGAAGGGAGATAGTTAAACGTGGATTAACAAACACATCGGCATGTGCAGTTGGGAGCTTGTACGCCGGCTGAAAAATGGCCAACTGATTTTAAGACAGAGTGGGAAAATAGCCAAGCTACCAAAGTGATGCTAACAGCCTAAATCATCCAGTGTTAGTGTGCATAACAGGAAAGGAAGTTGGGTATGTGACACAGAGCTGGACTGAACGCGGGTGCACTAAGCGGCATCAAGACAGCATTAAGGTGACGATTTCACATTCTATGAATTGTACGTCATGCAAGCCCTTGCGAAACTCTGACAGGAACATCCATCATGAATTTAGGGAAATTCTGGCGATGGTGCATAATTGGAATATTCCAAAACACAGCCCAACAACAAACAGACTAGTCCTTAAGCGCGACGCTAGTTGCGCTATAGCCCCCTGGACAGACTGTTTGGAGTAACGGATAGTGATCTCTCCCGAGAGATAGCCGAGAAAAAAACGAAAAATACGGGTCTTGATTTGTGACTCACACATCTTTCTTTCTCTATAAATGCTTTGTGGTTTACGTCGAAATTGAGATCAAACACTCACAAGTTTCATCTATTCTTATCTCCGATCATCTACGGACTGATTCGAACGGAAACTACATCTAACTGTAGATAACCGACCATCACAACAGTTGAATGAAAGTGAAGGGAAGGAAAAAATACAGGTTGGTATCAGAAATCGCCATAAAGTCTGCAAGAGCCTATGTGTGAAATAATCCAGACCCGTTTAAGTCAAGAAAATAGAGTGCCTAATTTACCACTGCTCCATGCTTCGCACGCAGTCCATACCAGCAAGCCAAACCAGAATACCTATCTGATTTCCGTTATCGAAAAAAAACGCATGAAATACAGGGTGGATGGCTTTCGGTTTCCTCTGATAGGGATTGTAATAGAATTTTTCACAAAACATCTTCAGATAGTCTGTGGTTCAAGCTGAGATGTGGTTTATTCAAAGAGGAAAACTGGAAAGACCATTTGTCCAGGTAGGTTGGATTCAGTCCCTTTCAACCGGGTTTTCGCTGGGCAAGGATACCAAAAGGCTAGTTATCAGAAATGAGACCTTCACGGAGGAGACACTGGTTGGCTGAGCAAGACTAGCTTTCTGTTTGAATCATGTGTTTGAAAAACGATGTGCATACCCATGATCTGTAACTTTTGGCAGCATTTATGTGAAAGAATATCGAGTATTCCAACGAGTGCTACACTATCCACTAGCCGAATGAGCAGCGAAAATGGTGTAAAAAGCAATCCACAATAAGGAAAAATGTAGGAAATTATTTGCTGACGAACACGACCAAGTGGCTAACGTTGGGACCGATAACAAAGGTGATTTCCGGAGAAAACTCTACAAGTACACTATTGTGGATAGCATTGACGAAAACATTGCGTCGGGAAAACGAAAAAATAATCACCGTTCCCCTCTGGCATTCCGTGAAACAATTTGTTTACGTGTTATCATGTAATATTGGCTGTTTATCAGTGGGTTCGATTTCGCACCGAACGTCATCCGTGCATGGCATCAACAAAACAAAAAGCGGAGAACACATCTTTGTTGGTGAATAGATGTCTTTGTGGAACTATGGGTTTCGCCAAAATGAACTTTGATGCGAATCAGATGACGAGAAACAGTCCAGTAAAATAAATTAGAGTTTATTGCACTAACATTCAAGTATTGGTTAACAAGGTAACGAAAACCAAAATCAACAGGCAGGGCAATCTGAATCATCATTCGGCATTGACCAAGTCTGCTAGTTGAGAGACCTCACCGCTATAAAATAGGTCAACAAAGTAAGTTATTCACTTGGCCTGCTTTCGCGTCAAAAGGGAAGCGGCATCCAGAAAAAAATCACTGATTTTTTGCAAAAACTTTATTAAGTTCAAATACCCCGGTTTCCAGTCAATCTAACATTACTAGTTTCAAGTATTACTTGAAGAAGTTGCTTTGATTCTACTTATCTATTCCTCTCCTACAAACCAACGAATAAAACATTTGGTGCACGAGAAAACAAACCAGATTCGCTTTTATCGGATCATCTTTTAACTTGGATATTAGCATATTTGATTGATCTGACGATCCATCAGGATTCTTCGGATCGCGGAACTGGGTCCATATGGCTGCGTTGGGTTTGGAGGGCTTTTGGATACACTAGTGTTGTGATCAAAACCGGGTGCTTTTTTTCTTGTGACGCGGTTTCAGCACGTTCGCTTAGGAAGGCTTTACTAAGTAACCGAACATTAAAGAGCTACCTTAGACCTAGAATATGGACACTTAAAGGTACTGGTCTGTGTGCAAAAACGTTACAAGTAAACAGTAATCCTGCTAATTGAATCTCTCGAAAAAGAGACTACTTCTAGGATGAATCCACAAGCGCACTTTTATTGGCCACGACTTTTAGAGACCCGATGTCCCCATTAATATGATCCACCAGCAAGCGGGACCCTTTACGGGATGGATCAGAGTGTGGGAGGTGGGGTTAGGGTTGCGCAAAAGGTTAGGATGACGTCATTGGAAGTGATGTTCGTCACGACTGATAACGTTTGGTTCAAGAGTGAGCTCGGTGCGAGGGTTGAAGGATACCGGAGTTTGGGAAATGAACCAGACCGAGATCGCTCGGAAGAAGATAAAGCAAAGATGAATGATGGTTTAGGCAGAAGCTTGGTTTGGAAACATACACCTTGCTCTTGTGCATGATATGGTGTTAGAAAGCACTCAAATCCCCCTACCGGGCGAAATACTAACGAACATCTTTTTTGTCTAGACGGAACACACTACACATTGGACCACTGAAAACCTCTCGAATATCACACTAACTGGAACATGGGGCGGCCTGATGCAGCTGATTCAGTTGAAGCGGACCATCACCAACAAGAGATTCATCTGGATTCCGTTGAGCCACCCATCAAAACTAAATTCATGTGCAAATGAGAGTATTTGCCGCAATCTTTCTTTCAATATCTCTTCTGCCTTCCGTCTAAGGATTAAAAAATCTGGAAAACAAATTTCCCAATTAATTGGATTGGTTTCCTCATAAAAAACAAATAGTTCGATTTGTGACGAGGAACGTGCCCTGGGGTTTCTAGACCCTATCAAAGTCGTCATAAGTTGAAAGTGCTGAGATGGGAATACAAGACTAAGTTTTTCGAATTTGAGTGTGACTGAACTCCCTAGCTGCAATCAGTTTTCAGTATCGATCAAAGGTGGCTTCGCATCGTCACAACAACATTGCACTGTAATCCCAAAACTGACCATGAAGCCGGATGGCAGCTGAACATGAAGTTGGATAGCCAGGGTAGTGTTAATAGCACGCTTATGCCGTGCACTCCGTATGGGAACAGCAGCACAAACTTTCAGTAACTAGTACATGTATGACCTTGACCTTACTCCATATCCCGCTGCTTTCCTGCCATTTGTTTTGTTTTAACTCGTTTGCTTAGTTGTGTACGTACACCTTACCCGAACCTTCGGATCACAATGCAGTCCACAGCATAGCCAAATAAGACTATAGCAGGGGTTCTGATTTTATCATGAGAAAAACAAGCCGATAAAGAGCCCGTGAAATCGAATACAGACCCGTATTAAGCTGGCACGCAGACGCGGGCTATGAGTAGGAACTGGTAGATTCACTAGGGAAGGATGCAACAATAAGTGATGGGAGTGAAAGTCCGATGCTCAGACAGCTTGGTTAGTCAGTAAGGGCACAACTTATCAATCGACAGTGTCCTTATTCGTGAGTGCCATCAACCCACCGTTTTTTAAAGCTTGTAGCCTATGTAGCCTTCATGAGATGCAGTTTCTTTGCGTGAATTTGCGGTGACATCTCTGCACAGTAGTCAGCGGAAGTTGAAAAAGCGCACCAACGACCATCTGACAGTCGCTCAGCAGGTGCGTTAATAGTGGGAGGATAAGGAATCTTAGTCACTTGGACAATACTGTTATCGAAAATCCATCATCTAATTCAGTGGTACTCGTACTCTTCTCTCGAAATATTCACAGATGTTCCTCATCGACCAGGATCTAATGAGCAAACGCCTCTAGGGACCAAGTAACCCCTTTAAGAAGCGTTGTGGATCATCCCAAAAGGTACGTGATTAAGTTCTCCGTTTACAGTTGTCAATGAATCAATCATTTATCAGCTATAAACCGTGTACCATAGACACATGGGTTCCAGCTGCTACAGTTTCGATCACCGGAGAACGGGAGTGCGGGAGATTGGGTCAAGCCTTGAAGGCGATGACATGTTCAGTTAGTCCGGGAATCGAGTAGCTACGCAGTGAAAGCGATAACTTTGATGCATGAGCACCATTGACTGCGCGATTGAGCCATTTCTGTCAGTATCATTAACCATTGGTTAGTGTTTTCGTATTTCCTTGCCAGGTCGCTTCTACTCAGCACAGGGCTGGACGAAAACAGCTCTGCGAAGCAGATGGTCTTCTTTTCCCACCAGACCTGACCAATAGTTCGGAGACACCGATGGTCAAACACTGACATCTTTCGTATGTCCTCTGCGCGTAGGGGCCACGTTTCTGATTCATAAAGCAGTATGGATCACGCCACCGCAGTGTAAACTCTTCCCCTGACAGACAAACGGTTAGAGATGTGACGTTTCGCTAAAAGCATCTGGACCGTCTCTGTTCATAACTGAAGGAAAACAGATATGCAAAGTAACTGGTCCGTTGGCATACGAAATAAGTAGCCTACGGAGTATGAGGGAGTCACATGCGCGTTGGTTCTTCCAATAGCTATTCGGCTCTTCTCCGAACTGTTGACTATATGTTAACGGTTAAACGATAAAGTTAGCAGTCATGTTTAGAAAACAGTACAAGGCGTACCCCATAGACTGTAGATTTTATCATGCAAACTACGATACGCTGTGTATGTGCCAGAGTACCTTCCCGGTTTGAGAAGCGATCTGGGCTTTAGCCATGGGATTGGTAGAGTAAAAAACACACTAAACCAATTTGTTCCAGATGTTGACAAGAGGTTCGGGTTTCGAATGTGGTGCTTTACATCTTGCACCTCAACCGGTGTATGTAGCCAAATGGAAAAAATGTCATCACTACATTGACAACAGAATTATTGAGAAAGAGAAAAAGGGACGAACACCACTGGCTGCGGTAAGCTTATAAACGGTAACCCCATGTGCACCCACAGTAAAGAGTTAAAATAAACCGAGTGAGATCAACAAATCCTTCCGTAATGTCCCCCAACTCACGGAGACAGAAATCTACAGATTAAGGGATTCATCACAAGTGCCCCTTGAAATGAATGCGACTGCGATGTCAGTCCAACAATCTAAGAATCCTGAACTTAGGGATCCGATCAGATATGAACGATGCTTTGAAGGTAAGCTGAAAGTTGCTAATCTAATAAGCAAAAACCATGGTCTCATAAAAGTCACTTATCACGGAATTCGACCAGGCCAAAAAGTGTATGCTGAGAAGCAAGTTCGTTTACGAATGAAATTTACAAACTAGTTAACACTCAAAAGTGTCAGACGGCGAGGAAAAATGCCACGTGGTAACACTATCACGTAGTGCAAGTTGCCCACCGTTGAGGGCTGTCAAGTATATGGTCACAATCCTAGTTTTTACACTTGCATAAATGACACGAATCAGCTGCTTGAGCACACGGGGGGTGAACCGAACAGAACAACAAACAAACAAATAAAAGCGCGGTTGACGTACCCGCCAATCGAAGGTGTCAGTGTCAAAAGCTGGTTCTGATTCAACTTCAGTACAGTCAACTTTTTCAGTTGGCCTGGAAACAGAGCGGCAGATCAACAATGGTTCGAGAATTAACGGATGGATAGGTGGAGAGAAAAATCAAGTCGGTGAGGAACAAGGTAATCAGTTGACTGCTGTGAAGTTGTCTATGGAAACCCCTGAGTGGGAGTTGTGTAAGTTCAGCTCAAAACATACTACTTCGCTAGAAACAAACTTCCGTGGCATTTGTCATATAGACCGAAACTGATCGAAGTGCTGTATCACACTGAGCACTTCAGTGTGCTAAGCGCATGATGAAAACATAAGTGAAATTCACTGGATATACCACATCGAATCAAACTATGGACAACTACAGAATGTTATTTGGGTGCAATCTGGGGGCGACTCAACAGTAATGCAGGTTTCCAGTCGACCTAAAGCGGACATTACATGGTTCGAATTCTAAACTCTCCCGATGTATGTCTGCAAATTCAAGATTAGTCCAACACACCGTTATCCGAAAAGCATGTCAGAAGCACTAGAGTGAACACTCCAGGAAAATTGACAGACGGCAGGTGTCACAAGTAGATCAATAGTTCACGGCTGCCAGCAAGTGAAATCCATCAATACGTTCACAAATGCACACATTCCTCTGAAAAATGTGCAGTACACAGAAGACGATAAAGAATATCGCGATTTAACCAGTCAGTGGAGCAAACAAATAAAAAGAGTGAAACAGCTGCGGCATGCGACCCGAAAGAAAACAGGGGGATCGTGATAGTATCAAGTTGCTAAAGTCCATCCATACTTGAAAGATGGTTTCAGACCAGAAATCTTGTGCCGTAGATCATGAGCCATATTGAGTTGTGTGGCAATACATTAGTGAGGCTTTTTCACGAGGTTCTCAAACGTGTTAAACGATAGTTTGGAAGGAAAATCACGACGAAATGGACTGTAAGCGGAATTGGGGAAAAGCAGGCAAAATACTGAGAGGATTTTGTAAACTACTTACCGAACGTGTTTGGCAAACAGTTCAGATTGTTTTGCGACAAATTCAAATCGCACAACGATACCATACCACCTATCTCATCCGGAAGAGCGTTGATCGCGTTCTCGGACAAATCCAGTTGCTGCAATCGCTGCATGTTGCCAACTTCCTACAAAAGAAAACGGGCGAGAAAAATGCGCATTCAGTAACCGCGAACGAAATGAATAATGGCAGTCAGAAAAAAGGGCCATGAACGTGCACACACACACACACACACACAAGCAAACAAACAAGGACAGTTTGGAAAAGCCGTACAAGGGGAAAGCAGTAGAATAGAGCATAGTCAGCCCAGTTGTTTTCGTACGATCGTCAGGCGCCGAGCCAAAACACAACAACGACAACAACAACAACAACAAAGAACAAACGTGTGCACTAACTAGGCAGCGAGAGAGTAACCCAATCATCTCGTGTGAGGTAAGAAGGTTGTACTAGGCGGAACTTGGGTCATTCTTAATGCAAGTCTACGGTTATGGCCAGAAAAGCGAGTATAGGATTGTCACTTGACGACTACTCAACCAAACGAAATATGATGGTAAAACGGGAAAAAGAAGGATCCGGTTCAAATAGTTGCTAGAATTGCGCCTGAAGTGCTATGGAATCAGTTCACAGCCGAAATCTAGAGGATTCTGTGGATATCCCACATAGATTGTTCCAGCTGCATGATTGCCATGCGCTGAATGATGGACGAACCTGGAGCACTCTTATTCTGATTACTTATTATTTGAGGCAATTAGACCAATTGTGAATTGACTTAAAACCTACCTACAGTAGTATGTTCCTATAGGACAAGTGTCTCCAAGAGTGACTGATCTAAGTCGGGTAGGTGTTGGGGCCCATAGCTGAATGTGATACGGCTTCAGGACATCGGTAACCCGCTGAAAATCATCTAAGGGTCATTGAGGTTTGTTGGTTCCACCAACGCAATAACTTGAATCCATGCAACGCGGTAGTTATACATGACACAGCATGACCAAAATTTAACTTTGTTCCATTGAGGGATTCCACTGAGGATTCGATATGTGGTAGACTTCGTATCTCTTGTATCCCAATTGCGACTAGACAGGCAGCAGGTGGACTGAGAACAGTTGAAAAGTATTCGCATCATGGTTGTTGGGTTCCAAAGGCACTTTAATGGTAGAGCAGCAGATCAAACATAGAGCTTTGAAACCGCTTCATATCTTCCGTTTAGACACCTCCACTCACAGCGCGCAGATTCCCTGGCAGTCATAACATGTAGCCTGAAATCACAGTATGCCCAATTACAGTTGGGCGGCACCGACCTGAAGGTACGACGCTGGTGGCCTACGATCGCTGAATACAAGTCAAATGGACATTGCCCCGTACAAAAGGAACATTTCGTACCACTCCCCCTTGGAGCGAACTTGCTTCGGAGGGATCTCCGCTACGGGATTAAGGTAATGAAGAAAACGAGGGGCTTACCGGCGGCAAGGCTTTCAGTTCATTATCATCCATCCACAGTTCGGTCAGGTTGACCAACTGCCCAAGAACGGTAGGCTGTCAAGCAAAGTTACGACAAAAGAGAAACATAGCGAGTGGTAAAACAAGACAGTGTGTAGAAAGAAAACGGAAATGTAAAAAAAACAGCTATGAGGAATGGTTCCAGACATATTTGTCCGTAAACCTGAGTGTCCGTCCATCTGAAGGTCCGGGAACAAAGTAACTGGAAAATTTGTTCATATTCAACCCCACAACATGCATTAACAGGAAAACCTTTGGCATCAAACCCCGGCGCGTTTAGTGACGACGCTGTGGTAAACCCGAATATGCGTGCAGCGATAGAATTGACAGAATAAATTTGTGAGAACAATCCTAGTCGAAGACTTAGTGGCCGGGAAATAACGTGCCCACGAATTTCAAAGCCATCCTACTGGGTGTTGCAGCCCCAGTGATACCACTACTCACCATCTCTTGGAATTCATTCGAACCCAGGTCGAGGAACTCAAGGCGAACCAATTGCGCGAAAGAGTCGGGTAGTGACTTGAGACAATTGTCCCGGAGTTCACACTTCTCAAGTAAGTGGAGTCTGGAAACAAAGCGGGGTGGAGTAGCATAGGTTAGATCGAAGGAATTCCGGGAACAATGCCACTCTGAGTGTGAATGCGTAAGTCTTCAACAAAATTGACGTAGTGTGCGAATGTTTAGTCCTCTTGGTCTACAGATATGGCACAATGAACTGACAGTGGAAGTGGCGATGTTGCAAAATATCATCTAAGGATGCTAGAAACAGGCCTTTAGTGAAGCAAGGAGGCGAAATGAGTCAATTGGTTAGGGCGCGAATCTAGCGACCGGAAGACCCGTGGTTCGAACCCGAACTTTGCCTCTCGACTTCCCCTGTCTAGGCTTGGGCAATCTGGCAGTCGCTCAGCCCTCGTGCTTCCTTCGGGTGGCATGGCAGTTAGACACCGGAAGGGTGCTACAGCTGTACGACGTTTTTAGTTAAGCATCATTGAGGGATGTATACATCAATCCGTTATTACTTAATTACTTCACTTACTCAGTCAGCCATACACAATACAATAAAACTACATTGATCCGAGAAAAGGAGAAAAGGGGACAGGCGGACACAGAAGGTGCAGCCACGGATTTTTACCTGTTCTACTCTCCTCACGAATAGTGGGAATTAGGAAAGCTAAGGGATAAAATTTTTAGTATTGGACACTGAGATTAAAGTGGCAGTATAGTCGGAGTGATCAACTTCGAATGAGTAGAGTAAATGAGACTTACTCTCCGAAATCAGTTGGCAGTTCTGTAAGCGAAATATCATTCATGCACAGAATGCGAAGCTTGGAAAGTTGACAAAATCCGGCGGGAAGACTGAAATGTAGTACAGAGTGAAGAGTTTGCATCGATAGACACGTACACAGGGCGGATGGGAGCACGATGACATGGGAAGTCTATATCAGAATACATAGCGAAGTCGGTGAATAAATACCAGGGAATCACACAAAAGTTGGCCCCACCGCGGGTGCCCTTGCTGGAAGAGCTACAATGGTCTTTATAAATTGAAGTACGCGCAATAGCACATTACATACCCTTATGCGGTACTACTCCTGTGGTTGATGAAAAATCCTGTGTACTGATTCTTTGGAGCTTCCGATCAGAAGATACCCCACAAATGAGTTAGAAAGAGACACTATTGTCCAGCCAACCGATTGGGCCAATCAGCAAAGCGTTAAGCATAAAAACCGAAAAGACAGCTGAACCACAAGAACCCAGTTCATATGGACTGCGGATATGTTTGGTACCCAAATAAGCCACTTAACATTATGAACACGGCTTTAAAAAAGATGCTCAACTATCCGTTCCGCTTCATAGCAAAAACACGTGAATTTATTTCCTAGGTTGTCAGTGTGAGCTGTAAAGCCGCTATGTCAGCAGCAATATTTCAACTATGGTAATTTTCGGCCATGTTTCAGGATTTCTTTCGGTGTGGTCTTATCAACCCGAACACAGCGGCCGCGGAAACTAGGAAGTTTCTTATTTCGTGGACATTCTAACAGATAGAAGGATATCTAGAAATTCAGATACAGCTGGCAAGCAGGTGATTGTCAAATAACAAGGCGGTGTCGTCGGAACAGGATAAATTTACTAGTCTTTCGGTAGATGTAATTTCGATACCAAGATGCCCGATCCATTCAAATGTACATTGCACGAATAGATCTACGACAAAGCTGGACAAAGCGAGGGAGATAAATCTTTGCATTACCCTACTAGCCGAATAGAAACTCTCGATCAGTTCATCCTAAGACTTTACCTGACAAAAAGTGTAAGGATGGAGGGCACGAGGCATAAGTACGAGCTCTCCTGGATACTTTGTTCTGACCAAGTACGTATAAGAGAAGTAACCTAGCTACGGACTGAAAAGCCCATTCGATGTAGACAGCCGCAATTGTTGGAGGGCAATATGTTTGACGCCACTTGAGGCAATGCGAAGAGTCAAACAACGCATTCTCTACCTGGACGAAATTCCTCTTGAAGTTCTCGGATTAGCATCTTTGGTGTCCGGTTTAGGTGTCGCAGTACTGTTGAAGCCAGTGGCTGGAATGTGAAAGTTGTAAAGCTTATATCCCTATCGTTGGAAGATTTCCTTCGTGTATTCTTCTTCTACCCTACGCCAACCCCGTTTGAATACTCTCGCCGCGGATTCCGACACTAAGACTAACGGGTTTGTTCACAGTCATCACGCTCAGCTACAGCTTCGAAATGTCTACTTAGCTTTCACCAGTCGGGTCGCCTTACTTGCTGCATACAGCAGGGCGGATAAGCGAAAACATGCTACTTCTGAATTCTCCCTTCTTACACTTTCACGTTTTCCGTCTTCCACCTACCCCCACCCAAACATGAATACTCTCTCCGCAGGTCCCAGCACTAGAACTGACCGTTTTGCTCGCCCTGCATCACACTCAGCTGCAGCTTCTGTACGTCCAACTTCAGTAACAACCCTAAATACTTCTGTCTGTTTTCAAACCCCGAAAGCCTGCCTTCTTAGCGACCTCCAATGTTCGCGGATTGAAGCAAGCAGGTTAACAGGTGGCTCTTGTGTGTGTCCTGGATTTTTCTGCATTGATGTATGTTGTCTGTTAGAAACAAAAACGCAGGACGCAAGAACTGTGATCGAACTGACTTCCACCTCGCTCTCGCCCAGGTTCCAGCTGCGCACCCCTAATGATGCAGGGGCCGCTGCAGCCGCGTATGCTAGGGTGGGTATTGTATCGAATGACTGAGCGGAAGCGTCTCTACTTGATAGGATACACAATGAGAAATCTCTGTGAGGTTCATTTGGCGACATCTGTGAGAAAATATAGAGGAAGTGAGGTCCATTGCACCTTGTTTATTGTCTGCTTACGCCCCCAACTGACTGTAGTTCTGAATCTGCCAAGGAAGCTTCTATGACGCTCTAGGTACCCTTGTACAGCGGTCTACAAGCTCATATATCGTTGTGATTGTCGGTGATATGAACGCCCATGTAGGTAGACTAAGAACTGCTGAGGCCCGATTGTGGTCGTCTTGGACTCAACACGAGACGCACGGACAATGGGGATCACTTACTTCAGATGTGTGCCGATCACAGGCTGTTCCTTTGCAGTACGAATTTCCGGAACAGCGGAAATCGCTTGACAACGTGGTGTCCACCAACAAACCAGTCCCGAATCCAAATAGACCAGATCGCCGTCAGTTATCGATGACGAGGATTGATCGCCACCGGCTGCTCCAAAAGCTTCCCTATAAAAAGTGGTGTTAGACAAGGATGTCCGTCCTCTCCATTCTTGTTCAACTTCATCATTGACGAAAAAAAAGGCGAAAGCTGGACGGTCTTCAAAATCCCGGTGTTCAAATTGTCGCTAGTGAGAGACTGTCGATCTGGAGTACGCATATGGCATTGCTCTCATCTTTGAAGACCCCCAAGCCCTGTTGAATAGACTAAACACCATCACACCATCTTTTGGCATGCGCCTTGCACCTTCAAAGTGCAAAGTCATGCTTCAGAACGTGTTATCTGCGAACATATCCCTTATAATTCAAGGAGAAGCATTCGAGGGTATGAAAATTTTTACATACCTCGATAGTTGCATTAGCTCTGACGGAAATGTGTCTGATTAAGTCATTGCGAGAATCTCAAAGGCTCGAATCACGGCTGCTAAGTTGCGTCACCTGTGACGTCAAAAAGACATCACTATATCCTAAGGGTCACGTACTAGGCTACAGTGAGGGCTGCGTTGTTGTACGGGTTCGAGACGTGACCTCTGCGGACAGAAGATGTGAGGCGTCTTCAGGTACTGACCATCGATGCCTTTGAAGAGTGCCTGGTTTTGGATGGTGTCAGCGTGTTAGTAACGAGACTATTAGAAAACGGGTATTTGGTTGTGCGACAGGCACTTCAATTGGGGAAAACATCCAGCATTAGCGCCTATGATGGCTCGATCATGTGCTACGCGTGCCGAAACGCCATTTACCGAGACGAGTGTTGTTCTCCGTGCCTCCTTCAGAATGGCGCAAACCGCGAGGTGGACAACGCGTGACAGAGGGGCGTGAGAATATCACGAAGAGTTTCTGTGTTGTTGGTGTTGTACGCTTTCCAGTATGGTTCCCCGTGACTCCACCTGTGCTTGGCTAGAAACTGTAAAAATGGCGGTTAATCGATGTCAGTGGCGTTCGTGCTGTCAATTTCTTTGCAGATTGTGTGATTGAGCGCTTGGAGGTGAAGGTACCTCAGAGGGCTTGATATAGGCCAGCATTAGGTCCCCTCCCTCACCAACTGTTTTCCTCTTCTTTTCACCTTAGGGCTTTAAATATAATTAGACGAACCTCATGGTTGTACGACAGTGAAGCGTCAGTTTCGACAGTAATGTTGTTGTCTTTGATGATGATGATGATGAGGAGGAGGAGGAGGAGGAAGAAGAAGATTACTTAGCTGCCTTCCATGTTCACACATTGAAGCAAACAGGAAAGCAAGTGGATCTTGCTCGTGCTCTGGAACCTCTGTGCATTCCCGTGCTGTCTGACAAAAACAGAGCCACCTTGTTGTCTTCCAGGTTTCAGCTGCCCACCTCGGGTGGTGCAGAGGCCGTTGTAGCTTGATATGCTGGCGTGGGTATTGTATTGCGCGACTGAGCCGAAACGTCTTTAGCTGATCGGTAATAGTCGCCTCTGCGTAGTTCGTTTGACAAAGTCCAAAAAATCCCGAGAAAATGAGGACTACTGCACATTGTTTACTGTGCCCGCTTACGTCCCAACGAAATTCAAAAATGAATCTGTCAAAGACAGATGCTATGACGCTGATGGTCTAAAAGCTGAGGCACTTTTGTGGTAGGCAGACTAAGAGCTGCTGAGGCCCAAATGAGTGACCATTTTGGTTTGGATACGAGATACAAGGACAATCGATAGTGCCTGCTTCATATGTGTACTGACCACAGGCTGTTCGTTTGCAGTACCGATTTCCGGAATAGCCAGGATACTACAATCATTCCGAGATGCTCAAACCTCCAGATACCCATTCAGTCAATCTGCATAGAAAACGACGACACAAAGGCCATTTATATCGACTGGCAGCCATATCCTGAAGCGTCTCAAGTGGTTCCCATCCTGGTAAGCGTAAAACCGGAAGCACCCAAACGTTTCGTGATTTCGTACGTACCCCTCTGCCAGACCAAGTGTTGGCCAGTTCGCTGCTTTCGCCACTACGAATTGGGCATGGAAAACAGCGCTCTTCGGCAAACGATGTTTCAGGCTATGCAACACGTTCCAACCATTGCAGCTTCTGGTACTGGACGCATTCTTCAATGGACGTAGCCGTTGCACAACCTAAAACTCGCTTTCCAATTGCCTCGTTATGGATTCGCCGACATCAATCCATACGTACCATGGTTCTGAGAAAACTATTGCCGAACACTTGATGGTTGCTCAGTTGCGCCGCTCGAACAGGCCATACAACAAAACAGTCCGCATTGTAGCCTGATACACACGTCCCTTTAGATTCAGTGATATACAGCTTTGACGTCTTAGGTGTCACAAATTAGCAAACGTGGGCTGGGCCTTGCACATTAGTGTATTGACCTCATCTGTCACAGTACGATCAGAACTAATACATCTTCGAAGATACGTAAAACGCACAACAGCTTCGAGTGCCTCCCTCTGGATTGTAAGTAGCGTGCTGTGACCGCATGTTCACGAGCATGACCTTACACTTTGTGGGTGCAGACTACATACCAATGGACGGTATGACTTTGGTCAGTTCATCCGAAAAAAACACCGCCTTCTGTCTGAAGACGAGAACGAAATCGTCTGCCTATTCCAGATCGACAATGGTTTCCTCACTGGCTATTTGAACACCAGGGTTTTAGATACTTTCTAGTGTTCATCTCATGATTTCATCGATCACGAAATTAAATAGGAATGGAGAAAGTGGACATCCCTGACAGACACGGCTTTGTATACGGAAGCTTTCGGAGAGCTCGCCGTATACTCATACGTCTGGAAGTCTGGGGATACAAAGCGCTTATTATGTTCACGAACTTCTGGGGCATTCCTTGGTGGGCAAGCGTATCGAGGAGGACAGGCCGGTCAACTGAGTCAAATGTGCCCAAGAAATCAAAGAACACTAGAATTGTGGGTCGCTTATACGTATGGCGTTGTTCTTTCACCTGACGGAGTGTGAAGATTTGGTCAACGCAACCCTTATCAGGCCATAATCCCGCTTTCTGTCCTCGAGTCAGTGATCCACGAGCCACCACAAGTCAAAAGAAGCACAAATGACGCCAACAGTCTCGTTAAGGCCGGGGCCCAGCTGATCCCCATGTGGTTACCACACCGACTATGAGCCCCTTTTTGAAACTGGGCACTATCACAGACTCCTCGCAATTGTCTGGGACAGTCCCTTTTCCCAAATGCAGGCAAACAGATCAGACAAGTACTGACTGAGGATTTCACCCACACCTTGGTCGGAGATCATCCGGGCCAAAAGCTCGATGTCGCTTCAGAGAACACATGCAGTCATAAACTTCCGAGGCTCCACATTCACCGTCCAGACCGCCGGTCGATGTGTTCCTCATTGTTCAAGATGGTCACTCCATTCTGATCCTTAATGATTTCGCCCACATGGGCTTCCGAGGACCGGTCGCGCGAATCAACTGAAATAATCAAGCATCACCGGCTTTCTGGACCTCTTCGTTTCCTTAGCTTTCCGAATCCGCCAGACTTCACGGTCGGGTCGCACGCTAACTTTTACTAACTAACTCTAACCTCTACTTGACATCTGATAAATCATCGCGTCAAATTATGTTCGGGACCGTCTGGAATATTTCTCCGAGATTTAAGCAGTGTCGCAGTTCGGTCTGATATCCAGTGCTTGATTGAGCCTGGTAGCTCCGTGCCACAGACAAAACTGCAGCACTGTGCAAAGAGGTGGTGATCCAGTCCCAATATGAGTACACATCCGATTGTGGGTAATTCGGAAGACTAGATGATTCTGGTAAATTCGTCTGACATCGGGATCTTCCAGTCTCGTCACTGCCAGACAATTTGTCCACACCATACGCGGCCCTGGTAGACAAATGGAAAGTGATGCCTGCTATGCGTCTGAACGGGTAAGGACGAGTGCATGGTTGGAATCTACAAATGTGTCCCAAAACGAGTGGCCGTCAGTTACTGATCCGTACCGTCGGTGTATAATAGCAATGTGATTTACTTGAGTTCGTGACCGGCACGTCGTTGGAGGACATCATGTGGTCAGACGAATTTGGCTACTTTGGAAGTGGGTACTGCATATAAACAGCGTGCGGTCAGCACACGACTGGAGCAATCGTCCACCACTGTCCGTACGTACCGAGTCCAATCCATGTCAACCACTTGATTGAGCCTCAGATGTGCTACGCCTTCCCACTTGTGCATTCAGATCTCCAGCAACCACAACGAGATCTGAGCTTTAAGGTCGCTGCAACAGTGTTTAAGGCGCTATAAAACTTGCCTATGATGGTGTCAGAGCTACAATCAGTTGGGGCGTAAGTAGACACGATAAACAGACATTGAAGAACATCCCCCTGTAAGAATTTTTCACAGATGTTGCCAGACGAAGATTATCAACAGATACCCAGTCAATCAGAGATGCTTCCGCGCGGTGACTTAGAACGATACCGACCCTTGTACACCCCGCCGCAGTAGCCTCTGGGTAGCCAAAGGTACGCAGCCACATGCAAGTGGAGAGTGATGGAGCGGTTATCTTAACCACTGTGCTTGCACCTTGAATTATTGTTTCCGATGCACAGAAATGCCATGCGAAACCAGTATGAGTGCAAGAGCAGCTTGTTGTCTTGTTTCTTCCAGAGTGCGGACATTGAAAGCGGCTACATAGATTGGGTGCCCAGGGTTGAAGATTGATTTGGAGATGTCGGCGCCATGTGACGAGCAGATGTTGAAAGCAAAACCGATGCAAGACGAACGGAGTCATTAGTCCTACGCCTGTTTTAGTGTCGGTTTATGCCCCAACGGACTGTACTTCTGACGCTGAAGAGGATACTTTCCGTCGAGAGTTATCCAGACTCATTCGTCAAGCAAGAACCACTGACATTGTGGTACTTGCGGGCGATATGATTAGTCTAGTCAGTCGTCCTAGCTCCTTGGAATCCCACCTGGGCAGTAGACTCAGACTTGATGCACGTCGCACAAACAATAGATAGCGACTCCTCTAATTGTGTCTGATCATGGAGTGTTTCTAACTAACTAACTTCCAGTACAAACTTCTGCATTGGATGACCTGGCGGCCACCAGCTGCAAATCCACCGTGCACCTAGCTGGATCAAGTGGCCGTCAGCCACCGGTGGGAAGCTACAACTCCAGACCGTCGTTCCTTCTGAGGCACACAAATGGATTCCAATCACGCCACGGTGCGTGCACGCCTGACATTCCGTTTCCCTTCAGGCCTTCACAAGTTGGATAAAAGTATGTCAACCCACCATCTCCGAAAAACTATCATATCTCAACAGTATCGACCTGAGCTATTCCAATAACTCTCCGCAGTGAATCAATACTGTGGTGGCAGTGGGCATGTGGATGAAGCGTGGCAAAATGTGAAAGGAGCTATGTTAGCGGCGTTCAGTGCTGTCCGTCCGATTCGACCACGACACCACGAGATCGCTACCAATGATTGGTGCCAGGAAATCGACACTAGTAGACAAATCTCTCGATGCTAACTAGCGAAGAGCCGAAGGAAAGACCGAGAGCTTTGGAGGATATCGAAAGAGATGGTGAAGGTTTTTGCCTTGCCCACAGATCCTGGAACAGCGATACTAGTTCCAGCAAACAACGACAGTTGTGTTCCTTGAAAGGCTAAAAGCTGCCGTTGACTCTGTGAACCGTCAGTCTCTGGATCACCAGAGGTGCCCAGTCAGATGTGAGTGGAGAGTGATGGGGCGGTTAGCTCATCATCATCATCACCATTGTCAGCTGTAATAACCGCGTACTCGTCGTACAGTGGTTGTAGCTGTCGCGGTTAGCTCAACCATGCTCAGGCTCAGTTGACCGGGGTAGGCGATGACCGGATAAGTTGTTGGGTGTTACTGCAACTTTCTCCCGCGGTGAGCGGGTATCCCTAACCTTCTCGTACCCTTAATGTCTTTCCCTCGCTGCTGGTTCAATTGTAGCACACTGTACATGCCTAACTGCCATGCCACCCGAAAGTTGCACGAGGGCTACGATACTGCCAGGTTGCCAAAACCTAGACAGGGGAAGCCGAGAGGCAGAGGTCGAGTTCGAAACACGAGCATTCCGGTTAGTAAATTCGCGCTCTAACCATTTGGGCCATCTCCCCGCTGGCTGCAAATTCTTTAGGCTCTATTGCAGCGGTTTCGTCAGTGACAATGGGTGATGTTGGTTTGTAAATATGGAGCGATCATGTTCAAGGGGTTGTCACCTTGTTCAGCCTCACACCTTACACACACTACACAGTGGATGTGAACCCAAACGTTTCCGACTCATTAAACCGACTGTCAGGACGCTAAACCCAATACTAGAGAGCAGATTTTTCGGTAGTGCACGGAGTGCGTGGCGGCCTGTTGTGAGTTCTCATCGACTACGTTCAACCCCGCACACGGTCACATGACCGATTTCTGCTGTACATTCAGTTAGCACGACATCCATACAGCGCAGCGTTAGCTTTCCTTCTAATCCATGTTCAATGTGTTTTCAGTGTCCATCGTACCATTCACAAGTTTCTCTTAGAGCCCCGCATCACGTGGACTTCTTTTCAGAACACAGTCTGCGGCCCTGAAGGGCCTGTAGGGCTCAATGACAGCCGGTGGTCCAAAATGCCCCGTATGTATGTAGAGAAATTCAATCGGACACGAAAAACTTTGGCCTGGGTATCTGAAGAGCCGGACCTCCGTTGCAGGAAACAACAGAATGCACACCGCCCATGAAACACTGGCCAGTGTACAGCGAGCAGGCAGATCGTTTTTGACTTCGCCTAAATAAGTCACACACCACGGCGCAGTCGAGAATGCGCAGGCAACCGGGAATTCTCTAATGAAAACTAGCACTAAGGTTCCAAAATTAACAACACGCGGTGGTCTGTGACGGTAGCAGCTTGCAAACTCACCTGTGCAAGGGATTATTGCTGATATCGACGATTTGTAGCGAGTCACAGAATCGAATGCTTGTAGGTAAAACCGAAATTTCTGTATCGATTTACTCGTAACAGATTATCATTGATTTACCATTGCGACTTATATCCAGTTCAATCAAATGAGAGAACTTTCCAACACCTGGAGGAATTTCTGTTATATCGTTATCACTCAGGGTAAGGTAACGAATGCGCTCCAGTCGGAAGAAATTCTAGCAGAATAAATCACGGACGGAGATTATTACCTTGGGCAGTTCTTTAATCTGGTTCGCGTCCAGACGACACTCTTCGAGGGTACGAAAATTACGCATAACCTCGTCCGGAACATGTTCAAGCTTCGCATGCCTGCGGTCTATGTGGTCGACCTGCTTTCCGCAAGGCTTCACAAACGGCAAACACTTGAACATCTCGTCGCACTACATTCGAAAAGCGCGCCAAATAGATGAGTTCAAATTAAACCGCTCATCGTCCGGCTCTTCGGTCACCGATTCACGGATTGATACACAGGATCGAGGCTATTGCCCAAGTCTCCCGGGTCGGTTTTGTTCTTGTCGGTCAGTGGCTGTCGTTCACCTGAAAGGCACAAGTGAAAAAAGGGTGTAGCACTGCTCTTTATGTTCTCAGCGCGGGGCAGCATGCTCGCCAGCGCGAGGATTCGCATAAATAAATGTCTAATAGTGCTTTAAATTGGGTTCGAGAAGGAGCATGCAAACGGCAAACACTTGAACATCTCGTCGCACTACATTCGAAAAGCGCGCCAAAATAGATGAGTCAAATTAAACCGCTCATCGTCCGGCTCTTCGGTCGGTGCTTTTGACTGTTTTATCTGCGGTTGACCTTTAGGTGCCCGGAAGTAGGCGTGAAACATGAACGCAGATCACTTTAACCCCGAAATACAACCCCTCCAAAGGCCGTCCGGCTTGTCAGATGAAGACTTACTCCAGACCCAAATGCCAATCCTTAGTAAGTGGAATTGATCTGGGGAATGAATCTAGCCATGCGCTAAGGTGGATCCAAAAATGACCCTCTCTTCATCCAATGCTGATTTTACTGAATGACCGGAAAACGTTTCGTCACTTTTGCCTCCGAGTGGCTAGTTCATAAAATAATGCAACTCCCAACTGACCGGATCCACCACCAGCGATCCTCAAAGATTGATATAGTCGTGTTATTTAGAGTTGCTCCACCTGGAGGTAATTAACCAAGAGAAAAGCATTGCAACCTTCACTATGTTAGAGAGGCACTGTAACCTGATGCCCAGCCGTGTGCGCAGATCTGTTCAATGATAATCCGTCCGTCGAGTGTTGACGTTTCCTTGAGTCGTCTCGCAAGTCCCGCCCTGCATGCCCACGGATGCAGTGCGCAATATTTTGAACGGTAAAAGAACATACCGCCAAGAATTCCGAGCAGCGTTCATGTGAACAGACAAGCTATTCGCAAGAAACACCGTCAATGAGACCAGCGCTCAGCGACATGCTCACTTGGCTTACCAAGTCGGGTGAAAATAAACGGGAGTGCCACACGCATATGAACTTAATTAACGGGAAATGGAGATGAAAAAGGATGCCAGTAGTTGAAAGTAAACCAGTGAAATGCAAATCAAATAATAGTTGGCTCGTGTCATTTTCGTGTATGTTACGCGGGCCGAGGCCAAAACACTGTCCAGAAAATTTTCCCATAGGGGTCTTGCTGCAGCTTCAGGACGAAGGAAAAAATAGCGTTTACAGTTTCGTCTATAGGCTTTTCTGCAGGTTTATTATGTGGTTTTATTAGGAGATCTTCCCGACCTATATTTCGTCCATCTCCCTCTTAAACCAGACCGTCTATTGGAGCGCCCTGAATAATAAGCGAACGTTCGTTATATTTCGAATAAACGTGCGCAATCTTCATGTCTGGCAAGGTTGAATTAATGAAGATGCGCTGGTCTTTTTTCACAACTAATTTTTAACTGTAAGGCACCTTAAAACGCCTTGTGCGGGCCCGCGCCCTTCTCCATGTATGGTGCTGACCGAGCAGAGTGGAGATCACGTGGTTCTTATTCGAAAAGGCGAGTAGCACCAACAGCACACGAGCGGTTCCTAATATCTTTCATTCCCTTCTGCTACTCCAAGGGTTGTCCACTCCGCTTCTTCCAACACTGTGAATCGGGCACTAAGGTCAACAATTAGCACTACATATCTAAAGTACGTCCCTCATTTGACATTGTCCACACACGTTCATGTCTGCTTCATACCGTCATTCCGTATCTCAACCTGAATGACGACAATCATTTTGAAATTTGTTCACTGCCGCCTCACCACGGGAGCTAGAAGTTTTATTTACCGTTAGCTGACTGCTACATCGGATTGCAGTCTAACTTACAACCAAGTCTCCCTTAGCAGACCCTTTTGCTACTTCCACATTGAGTCCGCAATTTTAATAAATCTGTCTGGTTACTGTAATCGTTGCTTTGGTGTGTCAGAGAGTTTGTGCGTGTGTGTCCGTTCATCGTTCCACCATCGATCTGGCATGTGACCTGACTAACTGATGGGGTGCCTGTCCGATTGATTTGCTCGTGTGGGCGCTGTAGGTTGACAGGATATGTACCCAGTTGTTTGCTGACCCGCAGTGAAAGCGGACAAAGTCGGCCACGTGTCCGTACTTATTTGCTATTCTGACTTACTGTGAATTACGATATTTACCTAATTCGGATGTCAGAAATGAAGCACCCTGCGCCCCCGACTGACCGGAGAATATCCTTGGTCCGTACGAGTCCGCCGAATTGTTGGCGGAACGCCAAATTGCTAGCCCTCTTATTGTACTGCCTACTCGTGCTGCCCACAGACCCATTGATTGTTTCCATAGCATACCGGAAAAGGCATAAACTTGCTGTGAGACCGGATAGATTGTACTTACTGCGTAAAAATTAACAACCTTACAAGCTGCAGTTGGTTCCTTGACTTACTCAAGCGGGACGCCGGCTGCAACGGTGGGGATCTCTTTCTTACACAGGTCACAATTGGGCGCTTCATTTTGAGCTTGCGCGGGCAAACACGGACTATTTATTGTTTATGTATATTTCCGGAACAAACAAAAAAATAAGCACTAAAAAGCCAACTCTTGCATAAAATTTCTCAATTAGCATTTAGAGACATTATTCTGGGACGCCAGCAATTGAACTATGAATTTCCGGCTCAAAACATAACTTGAGTACGTGACATATACTTTAGTAAAACTGCAACTCCATGAAGAGATTTTAAGATACCAAATGAATCCTAACCCGTTATGTAGAAATTTCCCCAATTCGAACTATGCTTTCAGGGAAAGTCTAAGGATCAGCAACCGGAAACTGAATTTTGTATGCGTTTTAGAGAAGCTGTATAAGGACTTAAGGTCTGTGCAAATATTAACTTTTGCTGGTTTGACGTCAAACACGAATGTTGATCCTTCCCATGCAAGAAAGACCTCCAAGATTGTTTGCTTCGTTTCTTTTGATGGACATGTGATTTTTTGGAGCCCGTCGACCATGCAGCCCACAGACATACGATCCGACAACAGCAGGAGGGCTGTGAACATCACTGTACATAGACTGTGGTGTGCAGATGAAAACTATTGGAAAATGACGACCCTAACCAATAGTTTAATCCGACCCTTTATCTTTATAATCATGCGCGCCTCCAGTTATCATGTTGTCAAAAAAGTCATATTTTGATAACTTTCACGCGCACCAAATGAAGTTGAAGAAGAAAAAACATTCTGGATTCTGAGTTAAAAATAAGTACCACCAATGTAGTTTGGAGCAATGGGTACCATATTATCAACGGCATGTAGGCAACAAAACGCACTCCCTTCATTGCTTGGCACCAGTAGAGTTGGCGCTACATTGTGTCACAGTCAGAAAAGGCTGACGGAACTCGTATTCGTGGTTCATTTTAACCATATAAACTTACTGATTCGATAGCGCTCACACATCGTCCACTTCAAAATCTGAAAAATTTGCGCGTAGACAAAAACTTGCCAACAATGGGGACATAATTTACCAGTGGCGGGACCCGGCTCCAGCCTCACACCAGCCGTCACTAACAATGTTCACCGTCTGTCCCTATATTTATGCAGCTAACCGCCTCAGGAGGATCTGCAGAAGAACTACGGCGTGTAAAGCAGTGTTTTTGCTGTCCGAAAGAATTGAAACAAAGCCGTGTTCTGTATAAGAGTATATCATATGTTGCTCAAGTGGTCACCGTCGGATTTCAGGGAAAATACGTGTCCAGACTTGTGGAGCCTTGCGCTACCCAAAAACATGCGTCTACCTCACTGAGCAAAGCGGAAATATTTACGTACCGTGGGGTAGCTTGCCATGACTGGTGAAATTATCTTAAATCTACCGATTTTCACCAAACTTTTTCGAAAACGATATCTTTATTTATCTTTCTTTCGCCCACACTGTGAGGTAACCTGGTTGTGCTTATTACCTTTGGGTTGTTGTGGTGGTCTTCCACACATAAGCCCTAGTACCGTTGAGAGCTGCCGTAAAATCAGTACAACTCTTGATTCTTTTGCGAATATTCGGCAGATTATCACTGCAAATTGGGACCACCTCTAGCCACCATGTGAGATAGTCTTTATACATCTTCGCGCAATGGTAATCCGCTGGCGACGATCAGGGCCGAGAAAATAGAGTGACATATATCAGATGAAAGTTGTCTCCTGGGACGGGAAAATATCTAGAGTTTCCTCCGTGTGGTGTTGTGACCTGTTACATCCCTGAAAACAATTCTGTGCGGAGCAGTGAGTTCTGGCGCCGACTTTCCGTGAATGTTGAAATGTTCTTTGACTAGATTTTGTCATTCGAACTTTGAATGAGCTGGGCTGCGCGGGGAACAAAGGGTTGCACTTTATTTCGGATAGAAAAGGACTGAGAAACTGTGACGCTTCCTCATTGGAAGTCGGGGTAGCATTTTGTGAACTACCAGATCAGAGACGTGCGTAGTGTGCGACAGGTGGAATGACGCCATAATGACCGACGTTGCTAATGCAACTTTGGTGATAATCGTCTTTAAATAAAACAGTGACACTCCCGCAGATTAAGTGGAGCTGAACATCTTGTTACACTCAAGGAGGTCTGTGCAGAGACGCTTGAGAAGCGCGCAGAGCGCAATAAAACGATTATATACTCTCACGAAATTGCCCAAGCTATTTTACGCATGTCGCGTCGAGGTAGACGGTTACGGAATAGACCCCATCGTTTAGAGGCTCGGAGCCGATCGCATAGTTTGTGCACCAAAAGTTTTAATTAACGAAGTTGGAAGTCGCGTTTGCTGCTTCAGCTGTCAGCGCTTGGTAGGATCAGCATTTATCCAGCCCTATAACATGGGTATGGTGGACCTCTGTGGAGTCACAGACTACCAGGATATCCTCAAAATGGGCGTGATCACCTTCCAGGTGGCCTCATACTCGGTCGACGTAATTCAGCACGGCGCTGAAGAGACTGAACTACATCCTGACGAATTCAAAGTGACAAACATTTCAGAGCCACCGCGATATTCGGTATATACATTTCAGTGACGGACCTGTTTTAGGCATGAATCAGATCAGTTTTCGAAAGAGCCGTGCTATCCAAGAGATCGAAAGTTAGGTCTGCAATGTGTGGAGCCAGATATCAGCTCATATGTCATCCCCTGTTATATCCCGGTTACATTGAGCATCATAACTTATTACTTTTTGACCTGGTTATTTGACATGCAGCAACCTAGCCCGTATTGTGCTCCGTATACCTGACTGTGCGCCGAAAGCATTTAGATAATTTTCTGTTACCTGCGCCGCCACGGGATGGGCCACTAGTATCTTCGTGGTCCAGTCAAAGGCAATATTTTTTATACAGACCTGGGAGGCCTAAGTAGCGCTAAGATAACATGTGGTGCATATATGCACCAGTAACACCGGTGCAAAAATTTCCGCAGATTTCTGCACACGGATGCGGACCATGTGCGGACATGGGACAAGTTTCCGAACACAGTCCGGAGCCGGGTGCGTACATTGTGCAGATGCTTCCGCATTCAAGTGTGCAAAATCCTTACTCAGCATCAGAATTTCTCTACCCAGTCCGCACCTAGTGAAAGTCGCCGGGCACGCGAATTCACCCCATTGTAAGTATTTATCTCCTCCCCTAGACAAATTCGCTAACTTTCTAAAAACTGCTCCCGTGCCGAGAAAATCCACTTACCTCCACACCTTTCCTCTGCACCTTACCCCCTGGATATGCGCAAGTGTGTTCAAGTACAAATATCTATATCAATGGAACAAAAAATACAGGGATTCGTTTGTTACTCTTTGTGGCGCTCTGCGGCCGTCTCCGAACTTTCTGCAGTTCGTTATCTGGCCAGCGATGAACGGTTCGCTTGATTTGCCACATGTTTGTGTCTGAACACTTCTCGATTGTCGCCTCCGTGATAAATAAAATATAGTTATTGAATTTCAATCAGCCACTCGTTAAAATAAGCCGAGTATAATATAATTAGCAAATACTCACAAATAAGTCCTTGGACGGGCCTGGTTGACGCGAAGTTTCCTTTTTCATTTATTCCGAGCCAAATACGAAGTACCGCTAGATTTGGTGTAGGGGTTCGTGTATGCTGGTTAAATACAGGTGTAAATTTTCAGCCCTCTACAGGAGCCACCTTTTCATCCTTGCAAAATCGCTCATCGTGACTGCGACAAATACTTATCAGCTCTTCATACTGCTGAGCATCTCTGAGGATTCCCCCGTAACTGCGGAACCCATACGTGAATGACAGGGGTAGAAAGGGCCCTTCGAGCGCCTGAAAACCTCCATCAGGTACTAAAACATCCGGTTTCATGTGCAGTCTCTAGTGCAGCAAGTGAATTTGCTCCAAATACTCCACAACGTTTTTAAGTGTAAACATGGTGATTCACTCACTGTAAAAGGGTTAGCCAAGACTTGGGAGTTTACATTAGCCCTGAAATTGGGAGAGTTTGTTTTAGAAAGCGAAGTACATGGTGTGTAAATAAACCTGGAAAGTGGCATCGAAGAAAGTGGTTCTGGATCGTACATGGCTGGAAGTCTTGCATATGTGAAGCTGCTGGTATAATTTAAATGGGCGTAACGGAATAAAACGTATATCCCGCATATTATCGGAGCATCTTATTGTACAGCTGGCGCATCAAAAACGGGAATAATATCAATGTCCGAAGTCGTGCGGTTGGCATATCTAAAGATAAAGATTTAAATCTAGTAGATGCGGGAGGAACGCGCAGTTTTTTGGAGCTGGTGGGCCAACGACCACGTTTACAAAAAAGTGGTATCGCCACCGTTACCGTGCACCCATCAGTTTGTAAAGTCAGACGAAAGCTGTTTCGTTTAACTGAGACAATCGTACTGCGATGTATAAACATACTGTTTCCGCTTGGTTTTCTGTACGGGTCCTTTGTTTTGCTGCTCACCGGGGAAGTTCGCCCTGAGTCAAGGGCCTATTGCTGGGTATCCGCAGAAGCTTTTAAGAAGTTTTTAATATGAAAATGAACTTGCTGCAACTTCAAAGCACTTCGTATGTGCACGACTTTAGTGAACATTTATGTAGGATGCCCCTCAGCAAGTTAGCATATAGAATGCTTGTTGTGCATGGGGGCCAAATAACTGAGACA